>NC_050460.1:24509895-24519738 GCF_903995425.1 Onychomys torridus | reverse complement strand
TCCTACATTACTCCTTCAATCCTTCAGCTCTCATGCTTCCAAAACCAATACTATGTGGGAGACTCACATGTTACCAAGCCATCTAAGCAATAATTCTTAATTCAAAACTATCACACAAACTTTCCTCATCAATTCTTAGCTTCTTTCTGCATCTTCACAAGCCATGTATTCATCATCTGCTTTTGTCTCAATATTTTTTATCTTCCAAGGTCCCATAAATTCTCAATTAACTCCAAGTAGTCTGTGCCTTTTCTAGCCTAGAGTTCCAAGCACCTCTAAAGTCCTTCTTAAAACAACATGATGAGATTTGTCACAGCCATGCTCCTTTCCATGAGAACAGTTTCAGTCATAGTTCACTTCTCTGGTTGTATAAACAATATGACCAAAAGCCACTTGTGGAGAAAGGGTTTATCAGATGTTATATTCACTCATTGAGGGAAGTCAAGGGAGAAACCTAGAACAGAAACAAGGGAAGGACACTGATTACTAACCAGCACTCCATAGTTTTCTCTGCATCATATATTTTATAACCCAGAGTTACTTACACAAAATTAAAAAGAAAATGGCACATTTTGCAAAAGAGTCACTCTGTTGAAGATTTGGACAGAAAAAATGGGTATAAACTAATGCAGGGAGAAAGGAGTGTAGTGGCATTGGAGTCCAGTTTACCAATTTGATGTGATTTGTACCCTGAATTTCATGTTGCAGCATACTGATGCCCAAGTTGATTTCTTAAAAGGTAATAAACTGGTCTCAACAATTCAAGCTCTTACAGTCCCTCCTCTTTCTCCACAATTGGACACCTGGGGCCTGGCTGAGGATCTCTGCATCCACTTCCATCAGTTATTGGATGAGAGTTCCACCATGACTGTTAGGGTGTTTGGCCATCTGATCACCAGACTAGGTCAGATCAGGCTTTCTCTCAATAATTGCCAGCAGTCTACAGAGGATGTATCATTGTGGATTTAAGGGGACCTCTCCAGCACTCTGCCTCGTCCTGTTCTCATGTGGTCTTCATTTATCATGGTCTGTTATTCCTTGTTCTCCCTTTCTGTTCTTGATCCAGCTGGGAATCTCCTGTTCCCCTTAGCTTTCTTTCCCTCAAAACTTGCCCTTCATTACTCCCACTGTCGTCCAGTCAAATAGCCAAATGAATGGAAGCACATGAATTATGAACCAAAGGCTGTGGAGCCTCCGGCTATTTCAGGCCCTCTGGATAAGTGAGACAATTGAATAGCTTGAAGTGTCTGGGAGGCATCCAGGCTGTGGGACCAGGACCTGTCTTTAGTGCATGAGCTGGCTGTTTGGAACACACAGGACACTTTGCTCAGCCTGGAAGGAGGGGACTGGACCGGCCTGTACTGAATCCACCAGATTGAGATGAATCCCCAGAGGAGTCTTGGCCCTGGAGGAGATGGGAAAGAAGGGAAGGAGGGGGTGGGTGCGGGAGGGGGGAGGACAGGGAAACCCATGGCTGATGTGTAAAATTAAAACACAAATATAATAATAATAATAATAATAATAATAATAATAATAATAAAATAATAATAATATAATAATAATAATAATAGGTAACAAACTGTTAAGAAGTGAGTTGTAATGCAGGGTAATTGAAACAAAAAACAATGTGCTTACTCTGGGATTAACACTATGTCCACACAGTGGATTACAGTAACTTGAATCTATTATTTGTCTGATGCCTTCTATATGATGCCATTTTTCTTTGTATTTCTGTAACAATGATGAAGCCAAAAGGACTTTACCCAATATTCTAGGACCATGTTGGACATGAAGAACTGTCCAATAGAAACATCTTTTCTTTATAAAATCCAGCCACAGACACTTTATAATAGCATCACAAATGGACTCTTGCACTGTATTGCCAGTTTTCTACAAGATGTCTCAAAGGAATTCACCATTAAAAAGTAGATAAATACTTCAAGGTATAAAGTGATATGTTTAAATCTAGAGAACAATACAATTCCATAATAGCAGGGAACAGTAACACCTGTGACATAAGAAAAGGCACTACAAAAGAGAACACGGCCAGAAGTAGTGCCTGCCTCTCTGTATACAGAATTTTCATTACTATGGCTTGATATGTTATAGTAGAACTTAATAATAAGTCAAACATAAGCAATACCATCATAATAGATTTTTCAGATTGATCAGCCCTGTCAGTCAAGTCTATAAACTAAACTTTTAAATTTATATTGATGAACTTATGTGGTTTGACTGCATTCACAAATCTGTTATAATAAAAATTTTAATAGCCAAAGCTTTAATTAAGTAGTCACAAGTATAATTTACAGAAACACATATTTTTGAAACATATGGGAATAATGTTTTATGGATAGGGCATAAAGAAAAAAGAAGTTTTTGATCAGTTAGTAAAATACTTAAGAAATAGGAGCATAAGATAGTTTGGCCTCAAGTCCTAATGGATATTTGTAGAAATGAGACTCAACATGTAGGGATGTATATCTCTTTAAAATGATGTTGATGGTTATTTATTAGCATACATAAATTATACATGGTGATAAACTTCATCATGATAATTTAATATGTACATGCACACACATGTAACACAAGTGCACACCATAGTAATAAGAAGCAGAAGGAATAGGAGATGGAGGGGGAGGAGGAGAAGAAAATTAACATTTTATATGAATTAAATATTCAACTAACAGGGAAGAATAGGAAGAAAAAGTGGGTGTTGAGAATGGAGGTGATGAGCTTGGACACGATCAAAATTATGTATTTAGTCCACAGTGAATGTGGATATCAGGGGAAAACTGTGTGTGGTCCATTCTCTTCTTCCAAATTTCCATGAGTTCTGGGGTTAGATCAGATCATCATGGTTTCATATCAACTGTTTTTCCCTACTCAGTCCTCTTGCTGTCCATGGGAGAAATGTTAAAGTTTTAATTTTATTGATTATTAGTAAAGTAGATGCCAACTTCATGAAATGATGGTAGATATTTTAGAAAATCATGTTCATTTTTCACATATAAATTTTGATCTGAATATTATTTCTAACATAAAAATTCTAATACGAATATTCATTTTAACATAAATTTTAATATGAGTATTCATTTTCTAACATACTGACTTAATATGGTAATCATTTCTAATTTTTAAAAAGTTAAATATATTTTTCTTTTTTTGTTTTTTATATTAAATTTATTTATTTATTTTACATCTAGACCACAGTTCCCACTCTGCCCCTATCCCTTGCAATCCACTCCTCTGTTTCTGTTCAAAAAGGGGCAAGCCTCCCATGGGCATCAACAAAGCATGTCATACCAAGGTGAAGTACGACTAAGCTCCTCTTCTTGTATTAAAGCTTAGTAAAGCAACCCAGTATGAAGAATAGTTTCTCAAAAGCCTACCAAAACATCAGGATTGGTCCCCATTCCCACTGCTAAGAGTCCCACAAGTAGATCAAGCTATACAACTGCCTCACAGATGTAGGAGGCTTAGGTCAGACTGATGTGGGCTCCTCAGCTGTCAATCCATAGTCTGTGAGCTCCTATGAATTCAGGTTAGTTGTTTGGGTGGGTTCCCTTGTGATGACCTTAACCCTCCTGGCTTACACAATCCTTCCTTCCTCTCTTTAACAGGATTCCTGGAGACTGGCCCAATGCTTGGATATAGATTTCTGCATTTGCTTCCATTAGTTACTAGACAAAGGTTCTCTGATGACATTTAGGGTAGTCACCGATCTGATTACAGTAGATGACCAGTTCAGGCACCCTCTCCACTATTGCTAGGAGTCTTAGCTGGGGTCATCCTTGTAGATTCATGGGAGTTTCCCTTCCACTAGGTTTCTACCTGACCCAAAATACCCCACCATTACCACATCTCTTTCATTTCTTTCCCCCTTTACCCCCAACCCAATCCCTCCTGTTTCCAACCCCACCCATCCCCAATTTACCCAGGAGATCTCTTTGCATCTTTGGGTCCTCATTGTTACCTACCCTCTCTGGGGCTGTGGATAGTAGCCTGATTATTCTTTACTTATTGTAGCCAATATCCAATTATGAGTGAGTACATACCATGTCTCTCTTTCTGGGTCTGGGTTACCTCATGCAGTATTATTTTTTTTCTATATCCATCTATTTGCCTTCAAATTTCCTGATGTCATTGTTTTTAACAGCTAAGTAATAATCCATTGTATACAACATTTTTTAAAATCCATTCTTTGGTTGAGGGACATCTAGGTTATTTCCAAGTTCTGGCTATTATAAATAAAACTGCTATGAACATAGTTGAGCAAATGTCCTTGTAGTATGACTGAGAATCCTTTGGTATATGCCCAAGATTGATATCCCTGGGTCTTGAGGTAGATTGATTCTGAATTTTCTGATAAACTGCCATACTGATTTCCACAGTGACTGTACAAGTCTGTAATCCCACCAGCAGTGACAGAGTGTTTGCCTTGTGCCCTATCTTCTCCAGCATCAGCTGTCATTACCATTGTTGATCACTGCCACTCTGACAGGTGTAAGATGGAATCTCAGAATGGTTCTGATTTGCATTTCCCTCATGGCAAAGGTCGTTGAACATTTTTTTTTTTTTTAATGTTTCTCTGCCATTTCAGATTCTTTGGTTGAAAATTCTCTGTTTAGATCTGGACCCCATTTTCAAATTGGGTTATTTTGTTTTTTGGTGTCTAGCTTCTTGAGTGCTTTATATATTTTGGAGATCAGCCCTTTGTCAGCTGTGGGGTTCATGTTTTGTTCTGTTGACAGTGTCCTTTGCCTTACAGATGCTTTTCAGTTTCATGAGGCCCCATTTATTAATTGTTTATCTTAGTGTCTGTGCTTTTGTTGTCCTGTTCAGGAAGCTGTCTCCTGTGTCAATGCTATTTTCCACCTCCTTATCTCTCAGATTAAGTGTATTTGGATTCATTTTGAGATATCTGATCCACTAAGACTTGAGTTTTGTGCAGGGTGATAGACATGGCTCTATCTGTATTTCTTCTACATGTCCACATCCAGTTATGTCAGTGGCATTTATTGAAG
Organism: Onychomys torridus; assembly: GCF_903995425.1. NCBI lineage: Eukaryota > Metazoa > Chordata > Mammalia > Rodentia > Cricetidae > Onychomys > Onychomys torridus. The sequence goes on along the minus strand of NC_050460.1, from coordinate 24,514,711 downwards.
GTGTTTCTTTCTCCATTGAACAATTTTGGCTTATTTGTTAAAAATCAGGTGTTTGTAGGTGTATGGACTTATATTAGAGTCTTTGATTTGATTCCATTGATCCACCTTTCTGGTTTTTTTTTTTTTTTTTTTTTTTTTGCAAAGAACATGCAGTTTCTATTACTATAGCTCTGTAATACAGCTTGAAATCAGGGATGGTGATACTTCTGGCTGTCTAATTTTACAGGGGTATTTTAGCTATCCTGTGTTTTTTGTTTTTTCATTTGAAGTTGGGTTTTATTCTTTTAAGTTCTGGTGAATTATATATTTTAACATACAAATTTTCTGATTATTTTGTTGAGTTGTATATATTTTTATGAAATTAGTATCTTTATATTAATCAAAGTAATATTTACTAGAAGTAGCAATTTTTTTACTTCTGATTTGTTTATAATATTTACTCTTTATGACTCTAGTAACAACATCTAAATAATTTTGAAAAGTCTTTATACAACTTGTGAGTGTCAGAATAATGGGTTTGAACAGTTAATCTGCAAAATATACAGACATTGTGGATTATATAGTTGCATTTGATAACACTGAATTTATATGAATTTTAATTTTCTTCTGAATTATTTTCCTCTGTACACAACAACAACAACAAAAACCTAAAAGGATCAGTTGTTAACATTCCATTTGTCTTGTGATTTACTTACAATGAATATGTGAATAGGAATAAGCTTTGAAAGAGGTCATCTGTGAGCAAAATGTCAACACAGTTTTTATGTTACCTAAACAGAATAATGTATAGTATGAAATAAGAATGATTTAATTAACTGAAACTGTCTCAGTAGAGTGCACGTTTTATCTAGTGAAAACATAAAAGTGATAGATACATGCATTATGTCAATTAATCTACTCATATTTCAGTGTTATTATAAGAAACGAGGATGTGTATGAGATTATCATTGCCAGCATAAAGACATAATGAATACATAAAGACTGGCTCATTTGAATCTTTATCATCACAAGCAAAACCACAAAAAGAATTGCATCTAGATGTTTCTATTCAGAAGGAGACAAATTTTTAACACAAAAAGATGCCAGTATTAGGGCTAAATGTTTAAACTTCAGTTGAAAATTTCAGGTTATATTTTATAGTTCATTTAAGGATACCATTTTTGCCTTCCCCTTGTACTGTTATTTAATAATGAAATTAATATGAATTCATCACGCCGAGTCTCCAGAAGATAAAGACCATTTTCACTTTTAAAACATTTCTATTCAATTTTAGGCCTGTTTCTTTTTATTTAGTGTTTTATTTAATAATCATATATGCATATAACATGTTTGGAACAAACGTACTTCCCATTCCTTCCTCTTTAACACCTGCTCCACATCACTACGGCTATTTTCCTGACAATTTAATGTGTACTCTTTCTCTCTCTTTTTAATCCTCATTGAATCTGCTTAGTGCTGCCTGAATGTGGACCCGTCTACCAGAGCATGGGTTCCCTCTCAGTGTCTACATCCCTGAAGAAAATTGATGCTTCCCCATCCAACAACTATTTACTACCAAGAATTCCTTACCTAGAGGTGAGAGTTCATGATCCCTCTTCTTTCTATGTTGGGCTTTTGGCTGACTCCATCCTCTTTAGCTCTTCTTATGTTATGCTATGACTTCATGTATCAGTGCTGTCAAGTCATGAAAACCCTGTCTGAGCGCAGACTTCCACTAATCCTTCTTCTAAAAATCCTTCCAATAATTGCTAAGCCTTGGGCGATAGAGGTGTGCTATGGACGTACCATTCAGACCTGAGAATTCCATTATCTCTTGTTCTCTGCATCTTGACTGTTTGTAGGTAACTGCACTGATTTCCTTCTACTACAAAAAGAAACTTCTCTGATGTGGTTTGAACAGTGTGAGACATGTGAGGAAAAGGAAGTGGGAGGAGTATAGAGAGGAATAACTTACACTAAAGACCACTGAAAATGGCAAATGGGAATTTAGCACTCTATAAGTTTCCTTAGTGTGTCCATATACACATATAAAACAAATTCCATGTATAATATGGAATACCTGCAAGATTTCAAAATGTATCAAATGACAGATCGATGCCATATATGATTATCATGTTTCAGGTTGTTTGTGGAGTATTGTCATTGCTCAAACTTACCCTCCAGAACTTGACAATAAGACCCTATCTATTCCTGAAGTTACCACATACTTGAGTAACAGGGAATGAAGAAATGAGGCTGTGTAGTGACCTGAAGCCTGTGCACCAGGCTTTAAATGGAGAGATTGTCAACCTGTATGACTGAGAACTATCTTGACATACATCTTCATTGCTTGAAGGTGTGTAATCATCAGAATTTTAGACATTGTTCATAGGGCCTTAATATGTACTGAAATGTGGGAGAAGCAAGGGAGCAAGTTTGTCTAACCAGGTAGAAACTGCTCAACTGGAGAACGTTTGTCTCTAGAGAATATTGCCTAGAAGTTTCAGATCCACTCAAAAAATGAAACTCTTGAATATCATTTGAAATCTGTCACATTCTAAATTTTGGAGAAGAACCAAACTATAAATAAACCATTGTAGACATATAATATCAACCAAGCTAAATACTTGAGGCTAGTTCAAATGTGGTATTTCCAGATGATCAACCTGTAATCATTCTTTTAGCCACGTAGGAGAGATGATCTGTCTAGAATTGTAGTGGGTAGCCATCCCAGCATTGGCCTGGAAGTTCCAACCCCCACTGAGGCTTCAGTAATGGTCACGCCCACAAGGCAGGGCTGGGGGAGGTCTCTCTTGGTTCTGGGTCCCTGGATACTGGAGGTAGACCGAGCAGAGTTCTCCAGAGAACACCACCAGACTGTGCCATACCTTTGCCTGACCCTACAACCTATCCCTTCATTTGTAAGTTACCCCACAAAATAAACCTCCCTTTTAACTATGTGGAGTGGCCTTAATAATTTCACCAATATAGATTGGCTATCCTCTTGGGCACATGCCTTCTAAGAGAATGACAACAGTTAAGCTATCAGTTTAAAATGCATGTGTATGGTACCATGGTACCATTTTCCATAATAATATTTTTTTAATATCCCTACTGATGGGTGTCTCACAGTAAAATTTGAAAATTTTTGTCTTTCTATTTAACTGCTTGTTTTTGTTTTCTTATGCTGTCTGAAAAGGAACAGGATCTTGCAAGGAGATCATAAATTTTATTTGGAAAAACTTACACAGCTAAAAATGGAGCCTGCAGAATAACCTGTTCCAGCATACAAGGAAACAAGCTAACAGAAACAATTGAACACCAAAATACATGACTAAATAGATAAACATTCCTATAATCGTGGATTATTGTAAACAGAGATTGGAGTTGCAAAATATTTAAGCTGGTGAAGGTATGTGCCATTAAAATCTGACAACCAGAATTTGGTTCCTGGAATCCGCATGCAAGAAGGAAGGAACTGGCTCTCACATATTGTCCTCTGACTACCATACCTGTCCTATGGCATGCCTGCTCTCCCACATCATCAAGCATACACACACAGAATAAAAAAAATGTAAAGACATAAAAAGATATGTAATCAAATTTGAAGGTGATATACCTTGTAGAAACTAAGATGTAAGGTGTTATATGTAAAACAGAAGTCTGGACTTGATCCATCCTCAGAGCACAACCTGCTATATGTTCCTGGTGAGCTTCTATACCTATAACCAAGGTGGATTCTCACCTACACTTCCAGCAGTCCTATGTTTGCTACAGAAATCTCTTGCTATGCAACTTAATTTCTTCCCAGTTTTGGGATATTTCAGAAACTCAAGATCTTTTAAAATATTTTCTCCTGTAATAAATAAAAAGTAAATATTTTGACCATGACTGAATCTACCTGGTTGAGCTGAATCCCCAAGGGATTCCTTGCCCTGGAGGAGATGGGAATGGGGGGGTAAGATGGGGAGAGAATTGGTGTGGGGGAGGAGGGAGGACGGGAATCTGTGGCTGATGTGTAAAATTAAATTAAATTATACAATTAAAAAATACAATAAAAAAAAGAAAGGGGAAAAAAGTAAATATTTTGAAACAATGCATATTGGACAGTTCCTTATCATATGTTTATTTTCTGGCATGCTTTTTAGAATGCATGTAATAATCACCAATGACTGATAAGTCTGCAGGATGGCCTTATATAAATAGATACAGTCAGTGGTGACTTAGCAGGGTTAATTGTAGGTCATCAATGAGAACAATAAAAAGTCACAGAAGAAAACTTTTGTCAAGATATTGCCAGGAGCATTTGATAGCTTTCATATATAGAAGTGCTATGAATTTGCCCAGGGTTATAATTCCTTATTTTCAATTGGATAATTGAATGAACAATATGAAGCAACAAAATATTTTGGAATGCGATTAAGGAAACCTACCACTAACTTCCTCAGGACTTGGTGCCATTTGCCTAGTTCTTGTGTACATCTGAATATGTGAGAGATTGCTTATTTCAGTTTTTGTCCATCAATTTTTACATCTTTCCCACATTCTAATATGTAGAAACAATTTATCTGCAATTAACTCAGATTTTGCCAAAATGATATGAAAGAATAAATTAAAATATTTTTGAAGACAGTACTAACACATTAGGCTTATATAAAGGTTTATATATAAATTTTTCTAAAACAAAGACTTATGGAATTTAAGACAGATAAATTATTAGATACTCAGTTAATTTTGTTTTAGATTTCAGATAAAATTGACTTTCTTAGCATAAGTGTCAGTATGCATTTTGGAACCTTTTAGCTTTGGTATTTTTGTGTCTAAACCCAGTAATCTT
>NC_050460.1:24319895-24504895 GCF_903995425.1 Onychomys torridus | reverse complement strand
AATATGACACCATAATGAGTCACAGACATAAATATTCCATCAAATGTTCTTAATAAATCCTTTAGCAAGAAAGTATAGAATTATAAGTAATAAATAATTGTAGGTAGAGGTTTTTCAGTAAAGCATTGTAGACTATTCAGAAAGAACATAACTAATGGATCTTATTATCTATTACTAGTCTCTGCACTGCATCTTTTAATGAGATTGGCTGATGTCAAGCTAATACATCAAGTTTAAAGTAGCAGTTGCATACTCACAGCAGAAGATGTTGCCACAAATCAATTTAATCAACAGATTTAACTGAACCTTTGGGATATAATTAAAATCAATCACTCATTGATTATCTTTAATACTTCTAAATTCATTTGAAATATTATACTCAGGCTCTAAGTGAAGCCCTAATTTCATGCACAGATTTTCTGATTAACAACTATCAATACATAGGGAGCGTGACACTTCACTGAGTTATTAAAGGCAGTCAGTAAAAAAAAACAACACGTCATTATCTCCTTCACAAAAGGACTGAAAGACAAAAATTATAATTCACTCTTTCTGTCTTAAACACAAAAGCTTGAAACAGATGGAAGAACCCAGATGAGAATAGGATTCACAAAAGAAAAAAGCGAAGATCTGGTGCTGATGACACTGAAGATTAAACCTTCTAGTTTGTCAGGCCATCCTTCCTCCTTCTTCAGGGACTCACTCCATCATGATTTTCAGAACACGGGAGATAGAAATGTCTGCTCTCTACCCTCAGCATCAAAGAACTTTTACACTACTAAGTGCTTTCTAGATAACTGGTCCATCCATCCTCAAAAACATGAAAAAATATAAAACACAGAAGTTCCTAACCCTCATACTGAGTTAGTATTCTAAGAGGGTGTGTTTTCATGTATATTGTTTTCTTCCCATGGATTCTTCAGTCTTGATCTACCATCCTTGTTTCCTATTACCCTCCTTCCCTTACTCAGTTCCTACCGCGCTCCTTTCTTCCTTTCCTTCCATCCCTCTTCCTTCCTTCTTCCTCTTCCTTTTTTTTCCTCCCAAAATAGGAATGGAACTTAGGGCATTCCATGTGAATGTTTTCATTTAGCTTCATTCCCAAACTTTAAGTATGCACATTTTAAAGATTTATTTAATTTCTAATTGTGTGTGTGTGTGTGTGTGTGTGTGTGTGTGTGTGTTGCATGTGAGTGCAGGTAGTCACAGAGGTAAGACATATTTGATGCCCTGAAACTAAATAGTACAGGTTGTTCTGAGCTGCTCATCATGGGTGCTGAGTTATAAAATCTGGTTCTCCACAAGAACAATATTTTTCAGGGCCATTTCTTAAGCCCTATACTTCTGAATTTTTACACAGGCAATTCTGCTGAAGAAAAGTTTTGTTCAACTCTTACTAGTTATTACATTATCCAATAAAGTAATCAAAATATGCAGTAATTGCTACTTTACATATAAAATATAGAAAGATAGATTAAAGTAAACTATAATGCTATATATTACTTGAAGGGAAGTAATGGAGAAAAAACTCCCTTTTACGAAATTGAATGGATATTTTCACAGCTTCTCATTTTATGATTTGAATAAGTCATGTGAGTGCCAGCAAATTAGACAGATCCATATCCATCTTGGAAAATATGCAAGTGTCATTGGGATTGTGTCACCCTAAACTCCAAGATATCTAACCCAACTAACTGTAACATTCCTGTGAACTGTCATTTTATCCAGTTTAAAATTTCATACTAAATTTTATTCATACCCATGGACTACAAGCAATGTTAACATACGATGAAACTATAGTAAAGTCTGTTTCAGAAAACAAAAATAGTTAAAGATGTGAAATTTCCTGTGAACACAGAATTTACTGAGAAAATAGTTGTTTTTTTTTTTTTTTAATTGTCTTTTGTTTCTAATGTTCTCAACTATAAAATGGAATTGTTTCTTTTCTCTGTCTGGGCATATTTAGAAAGTTCTTTGAATTTTGATGAATCCCAGCATTCTGAAGCTCTGACACTATGACAATAATACTGTGTTCCTTTCTATCACATGAGTTTAAACCAATATTTATAGAGATGGAGGCCAGAGAGCAATTAGATTGGCTCCACATGGATAGAGTCTCTAGGAACTGGAGAAAGACTAGAATCTAGATGTTTTAGAATTTCCAGCTGGATGTACTTCTAGGATGGCTGAGACCAGATCACTAATTAATTGAGCATAATGCATCTTGGGAAAAGCAATACCAAAGTTATGGGAGCCAAATTTAGCATACAGACTTGAAGTAATTTAGCAGATTAACAGGCCTTTGAAACCAGGAACCCCTGTTCCTTTCATGTAATAAGGATTTTAATAGTAACAGGCACAGTATAGGTATTAATACCCAGTGAGTTTAAAATGACCAACACCCAGTGCTTATGATATCAAGGGGTAGAGAATAGAACCTTTTCAGAAGATTGGCATTGAGTTTTCAATTGAACAGTAGGTTTTATAAAGAGCAAATTTATTCCTTTTTGAATAGCCTACATTAAAATTCATCTTGTCTTTGTTACTTTGTTTAGAATAAAATTTATATACATAATATGCCAATATTATATTTATAATCTTATACAGTTGTAAATTAATAAAAATTGTTCTTGACATATATTAGTTCTTTCCACTGTTTTTGTTTCTCCTGCAGTCATATAAATTAAACATTGATTATTCATGTCATATCTAGGGGAAAATGAAAGTAAAATTAGAAAGAATATACCAATTCCATCATATATACTTAAATAACATAAAGAAAGTATTTCAATTATTCTTAAGAAAGGTACATAAGGAACTAAATCTCTTAACGTTTGTATTTCACTCCATGATGAGTATTCATGAATGAAAATTCAAAACAATACCATTGTTTGATTGGGTTTAGTGAGACATAAAAGAAAAGAAGAAAACAGGGTGATGGTTACAAAACATTTGTTTTGCTAGCAAAATCTCCTGATTAAATAAAAACTTTCTATTCTATATTAAACATCATATTGCTATAATATTATCCTAAGATAATATAGTAAATTTGAAAATGGTAATTTAAAGCTACGGACATACTTACTAAGTACAAGGACTGAGAAAGCACCATGGCAGTTGGTTTACATAAATCTAACCATAAAGCAAGCAGGCTGTTAGCAAGCCAGATGTACTATTTGCAGATTGATTAAGCATTCAGTAGAATAGTCAAACTCCATGCCATTCTGGTTTTTTCTTATTAAAATCTGTCTGTATTTCATAGTTTTTCCTTTAACAATGAGTTGGTCAAAGAAAGAAATATAAAACACTTTTCTTCTGTCTACTTATTTACGATGTCTATTCCAAGTTTCATTGCAAAATACAAACTTTAAATTTTTTTCATTATATATGTATATATATATATAATTCCTAGATCTTGAATTACTGTAGGTTATAATAATCTCTCTCAATACCTAAGACCTTGAAACCCGGCAGCTCAAGTTTATGCTAACGTTAGGTTGTAGGTGTTTGTTTAATATCTGGGGTAATAGACATGCTATTTCTCTGGAAGATTAAATGAAGGCTGATCAACTAAAGCCAGTTCTGCAGCTGCAAGCTTTTGTGAGCATCCCACAACACAAACCCTGGAAAGCACAGGTTTTGCATGGCAAAAACCATCTCAGTCATGTTGTTGTGGAGGTTTCTGAGAAAATCCTGTGTTCTCTTTCCATGTACCCCACAATGGGAGTAGTACCTGCTCACTACAGGACTTTGTTCTTAGTATCTTTCACCTCTCAGACATGAGCCTATATTTTGCAATGTGACAAAGAGTAACAAAATCATAAAACAACTTCTCCAGATTATTAAATGTGAAGGCAGTGTTTGAGCCTCTGACACAATTTCTAAAGTTTACATGATAATTTAAAAACATTTACTTCTTATGTCAGATATTCACATCACATCTTTCTTTGAAAGATTTTACCAACCCTCTGACTTTTCTTTACTTTGTTACATATACATATGCATATATACTATTATATTTATCTCTATATTACTGTACTTCATTATAATCTGGAGGTATCAGGATAAATTTTATGAACTGGAAATCACCTACAGTTAATCATCATAGCTTCTTACTGGCAATTTACTATTAAAGATTTGAAAGTACAAACACCGACTTGGCAAATGACTGGCTAGCTTTCTGAGTATCACCAAAAAATTGTGATCAGGTGTAGAAATGTAACCACATAAGTAGGAGATGAAGCTATTTCTACTATAATAGTGTTCTTCCTGAAGTTATATGGCTGGAATCGAGTTTGAGGTGAAGCAGATATGACACATTATAAGTTTTATTTTTAAGAAAAAGGCACTTGACTGGTCATATTCAACAACAGGCTGTGGCAGACATCAGGCATGTAAATTCAGCTGTTGGGAAGTCACCTATAAAGTTCATTTAGGAGTTCATCAGTTGGTCAAAGGTAGCATTTTATTAATCTGTCAGTTCTGCTACTTTAACATCCTTCCTGTTTAGGCTGCAACTCTTTCTCCTCCCGAGGTCTAAATAGGGTAGCTTTGGCAGGGAAAAAACGTTAGATGGTAAGAAGAGGTAGTCATAGAACCTCCAAATATTTTCTTCTGTCAGGTGAGGAAATTTTTCCATAGAAAAATCACTCTCCATTATTGGAGAGCTGTGTATTACGACCTATTCATTATTCAAGACTTTCAAAACACATCCAGTAAAAACCAAGAAGGAGAAGCCAGAGGACAATTTCATGTACTTGAACAAAGACTCAATAACCTATACACAGTCCCCGTTTCTGTTCAGAAGTATTCAAACCCAACTGAGAAATATTACTACTATAAGAATATGCCTTCCCTATGAAGGAAAGGTTTGTAGCATTACACTCTTTCACTGTGAAAAGCAATGTTTGAGACTGAGGGTTAAACATGCTTTTAGAAACAGGTTGTTTTACAGAGCCTTGCTTTCTAACTTCAATTTGTGATACTTTAGTAAAAATAAGTTCTGTTGATGATGAACAACCTATCAGTCTAGGCTACTTTTGTAGCTTTAAATTGTGTGTCATTTATTTTCTGAAGGCAGTCAGTGAGTGAGTCCACCTTGAGTAGATATGTTTTATGTCAGGCTTGTTGAGAAATGAGGAGCCTGAGGGGATCTCATTGATTTGCCAACTGTGTCACAGTCCATTTAAGGCAGAATGGCACATCCATGTGACTAAAGGAATGACAAATGACTGTGTGTAGAAGGGGTACCAACAACCCAGATGTATGAAGGGAATGATGGGGTGTACACCATGCAATGGAAATCAAAGTAAATGCTAAGACTGTGAATGACAATGAAATGTGCATGCAGATACAACGACTTGAGTTGGACAGGAAGAGACAATTGTAAGAAGAAAAAAAATCTCAGAATTTCTGAGATTGTGTAAATTCATTTTCACTGAGAGTGGTCATTCCACAGAATGAAAAAAATTATATATTTTGTACATTACATTATATAGTGGTAAAGAAAAATTTAAATATTTTTAAGTTATATCACCCAAGTTCCTGCTATTTAAGCATAAGATGTATACACACATGTGAAAATATTCTTTTGCCAGAAATTAACTTTATTTGTATAATTTTAGTGGTGTCATTTCTTACTAAGAAATGTTATTAAAATAAATGATTACTAGGCTTCTTTTCCTAGGTGTTAAGGATGCAATCAATATACTGAACATCACCTGGATTGAAGCAGAGTCCAGCATCTAGTGGGAAGAGTGCAAAACAAAAAATAATATTCCTTACTTATAGCTGCAATAATGCAAATGACTTCATATTTATATAGATAAAATCATTTGTACATTTCTCTTTTAACTTTAGAATGAATTCTTACCTTGTACAATATTTTAAATAATTACCATGGCATTCTAGTTTTCTTTCTGTTACCTTGACAAAATACTGACCAAAAGCAACTTGAGGAGAAAAGGGGAATATTTCTTTGGTTAACAATTATATGCACAACTCACTATCAAGGGATCTCAGGGCAGGAACTCACAGCCAAGGAAACATGCGAGAACCAGTAGATAAATGAGGCTTGTTGGTTCACTCTCCAGGTTACTTTAAGGTGTATACACATCTAGCACTCTTATTCAGCCTAGAACCACTTACCCTGTGATGATGATGCCCATAGTAGGCAAAGCAATTCCTTTATCAATCAATAAATAGAGACAACCCCCACCCCCACAAACATACCCATAAGTCACCCTGCTCTGGGCAATGCATCTATTGAAAATACTCTCAGATAAATAAGTTCTATCAAGTTGACATTGAAGCTAACTACAGTATGCTCAATTAGTTATTTAACTTTAAAAAGATTCAGTCATTTGAAACTGGGATAATTATAATAGACGGCTGGTAATTGTTTAAAACACAACAATGGATAATGTTCAATATACAATGTTCTCTCTCTTAGACAGTACACACTCAGTATGATGGACAGATCAATTTTACGTTACTTAACATTCCAGGAAGGTTTTATATTTAAGGAAGGAGTTAACTCTGGTTGTTGTTTAAGTTTTAGACAATCCTCAACTACTCATGACTTACCTAGTAAACAGCTGTTCTATTCCCTGCTAACCTTCTAAACAAATAACTTTATCATTAATGATGGAAAAAAAGATGATTGAAACAGCTTGGGAAGATGGTGATAGCATAAAAGAACATTGGAACAAGAATAACTTATGTCCCTGCAGTCAGTCTCATTTTTTTTTTTCAGCATAGTCCCAAGATTCCCTGAGTGATCCACTTCAAAAGCCCTTTATCTCTGTACTACTCGCTCAGGATTCTCCTTGGTTACTTACATCCTGAGTGGCAATTTCAATGTGTTCTATGGAATTTAACTAGCTTCTGTATTTCTGTTACCATAAGATGCACACCATGCAAAACTGTATCCTCCAAGGACAGCATCCCAGAGCCATCAGAAGAAGCAAGGCAATTGATACCCATTTAGCTAAATTTTGCCTCTTGTATCCATGTTTTCAGCCATCATTGACTACAAAATTATTATTGAATATGTAAGGATAATTTTAAATAAGTTCATGTGATACACTGATTTCAGTTAGTGCTTTTTAATATGGTTTTTCATGGGATTATGAATGAAAAGATAATTAAATAAAAGTCAAATGCCATTAGAAGCATTACAACATGGAAGAATATCATCAATCAAGATAATATTTTAAGGTATGTTCATTATAATATTTCAAGATCTGATCCTAATACATATTGGCAAAAACAAACAACTAGTCTTGAATTAAATTTCAGTATAGATACTACATAACCATACAGATAAATTATAAATTATTCTTTTCAAGATAAATAGCAACAAACGTTAACCATATTAATGAAATTCTGAAAGACAAAGTTCTTATAAAGTATAATTTTCTGGTCATAAATGTGTTTTCTAGTACTGAAACAGTAATTAATGATTGCACCTGAATACACCCCAGAGAATTAAAGTAGACACAAGGCGTGCTTTCACATATAAAGAAAATAAGATATATGAGTGATTTTTCATACATTTATGTTGTTAATTATGAGCCCACATGACAACTTGTAATGCCTTTATTCAGAAAAATATCTTAAAATGCGATGTCATGGTTACTTCTATCAATTTGACACAAAATCAGATATCCTTAGTGAGAAAAACAAAATCTCGACTGGTAAATTGTCTCCAACAGATAGGTCTATGTACCAAGATGTTGGGCATTTTCTTGTTTGCCTATTAATGTCATAGGGCTGTGCCCAGTGCGAGCAGTGCCATCTCTATGCAGACAAGTCTTATGGTATAAAACTGGTAGCTTAGTAAGCTGGTAAGCAAAGCTCCTTCACAGTCTCTCATTGAGTTCCTGCTTCCAGCTTCCTGCTTGATTTCCTACTCTGACTTCTCTCAATGATTGGTTGTGAGCTATAAGTGTAAGCCAATTAAACCCTTTTATTTTCCAACATAACAGTAGGAAAAACTAAACCACGACAGACAGTGGAATCTAGTATACAGTTACACTTTGATGGATATGGTTTTTGTTCTTGTCTGTCTGCTAGCTTTTCCAGGTAAAGTATGGGCTCATTAAGAAAGTGTTTGGCTCAGACACTCAGGCAGTGGGACCAGAACCTGTCCTTAGTGCATGAGCTGGCTGTTTGGAACCTGGGGCCTATGCAGGGACACTTTGCTCAGCCTGGGAGGAGGAGACTGGACCTGCCTGGACTGAATCTACCAGGTTGAGCTGAATCTCCAGGGGAATCCTCGACCAGGAATCGGAGTGGGCTGGGGGGAGGGTGGTGGGAGGGCAGGAGGAGGGAGGACAGGGGAATCAGTGGCTAATAAGTAAAATTAAATTAAATTATAAAATTAAATTTTAAACAAAGGAAGTGTTTGGAACTTTGTGTGAAAGTTCTCTGCGCTTAAAAAGCTATTCTGTTGATATCTGGGAGATAAAAATGTTATGTGAAATGTGGACCATGGAGTCCTGGCTTATGAATATTCAGAGTACATTTTGGAAATCTCTCAAAGACTCTATTGGGGTTTTTTATTTGATATATTTGAATCAGGAATGTGGAAGTGAAAGCGTGGTGCTTTGCAGAGAAAATAGATGCTGGCTAATTAGGGTGGAAAGCCACCAATGATTAACAAAAGAACAACATTTTTCTAATTTGCCTTTCTATTCTTGTGATGAAACACCACAACCTAAAGCATCATAGGGATAAATGGTTTATTTGGGTTACATTTCATGATTACAGTCCATTATGAAAGGAAGTCAGGACAGAACACAATGCAAGGATCTAGAGGCAGGAACTGAAGCGGAGTTGCTGGAGAAACACTGATTACTAATTGCACCCCGTGTCTTTCTCAACCCGCTTATTTCTACAGCCCACATCATCTGCCCAGAGGTGGCACAGTTCTTGGTGGCTGGGTCTTCCTAAGTCATTAATCAAGAAGAAGCATCCATGGATATGCCTATATGTCAATCTGATGGAGGGATTTTTTTGATTGGAGTTTCCTTTTCCCAGATGACTAGTTTGTCTCATCTTGACAAAAAGCTATCAGCACAAATCATCTGGAAATTATTATCTTTTGGTAAGCACCCAGAAATTATGGTCTACAGGAGGCCAATACTGCAACTCACACTAAAAACCTTGTTTGGTAATGTGTGAAGTGTAGTTAGAGTTTTCCTGCCTGGCCCACAGTCAGGACAGATCTCTGTCACCCGCCAGGCCCATAGACACTCAGAACCAAACAAGTAAACACACAGAAACTTACAACATTGTTTAGCAACTGTATGGCCGTGGCAGGCATCTTGTTATCTACTTCTTTTATCTTAAATTAACCCATTTCTATTAATCTATACTTTGCCACATGACTTGTAGCTTACCGGTGTCTTTACATGTTGCTTTTCATGGCAGTGGCTGGCAGTCTCTCCCCCAGCCTTCCTCTTCCCAGAATTCTCTTCTCTCTCGTCCCACCTATACTTCCTGCCTGGCCACTGGCCAATCAGCACTTTATTTATACAGAGCAATATCCACAGCAGTAAAGTTTTGCATATGATACTGGGGTTGAAGTCATTAAGGGGGCATGAAGAAAAGCTGAGGCTTGTTTCTGTGAAAGGTGAGGAGAGTCCATTGGTGAAGCTGCATAGAGACCAGCATAGTGGAGAGTCCAGGACCCTGTGATAAATCCAACAGTAACACATATGTAATGGAAGCGTCCTAAGCCTAGAAGATAAGCAGTGTGTACTTTGGATGGCACAGCGTGAGAAATGGAGCTTCCCAATTCTTTTGGATCCCAGAAGATAAGTAGTTGGTCCTAGATGTGAAGTATTGGAAAAATATAAAGACTGTAAGGATTTTAAAATGTTGATTTGCTTTATATTGTAATAGATACCTGAGTTCTTGTAAACAAGGAAAGAAAAAAGTATGGCTCAAAGTGTTGCATTTGTCAAACTGACAAGGGGTAAATTGTTATAGTTTATGTTGACTTAATATAATCCTAGACATACCTGGAAGAGACATCTCAGTTGAATAATTATCTCTATCAGCTTGGCCTGTGGCCATATTTGTATGTATTCTCTTGATTGCCGATTGATTTGAGAGGATCAAGTGGACAGTGTCACTCCAGGGCTACTAGGCCTTGATTATATACAACTGCTAGTTGCAGCTGCCTGTGGGGGAGGGGCAAGACAGGAAGCAGCATTCCTGCATGTTCTCTGCTTTCCTTCATGCCACCAGGTTCCTGACTTGAGTTCCTTATTTAACCCTTCTTCATGATGGATTGAGCTGTAAGCCAAAAAAACAAACAAACAAAACAAGAAAACCAAAAAACAAAAACAAAACAACAACAAAAACAACAACAACAACAAAACAAACAACAACAACAAAACACTCATCCCCTAGTTGCTTTTGGTGAATGTTATATCATGGCAATAGCAAAATAAACTGATGCCTCTATTCTTGTTCTTTGCTCTTACATTTGCCAGAAAAATACAACCCATGGATTTGTGTTTCCCTTTAATGGCAAATATTGTTCACTGTTGCAATTGACTTTTACTGAAATAAGTTTCATACGTATTATTTTCATAGTAGGTATGTACAAACACATTATTTTATATTAACATTAGGTAATTCATAAATTCATTTACACAGGCTAAGTAAGATATGGCAAAGATGAACAGCTGTTTTCAGTATTACCTTTGCTCATTCTTTTCTTCTTCATGTCTTGTCAACTTTAATTCATCGTGTCGTTTCTTATTGTTTTAGTGAGTTTCAGCAATCATGAGGCATGTTTTACCACATCCATAAAAAAAAAAATTCAATTACAAATATGCAATCTCTCTTCCTTTCTGTACTTGCTAACTCCAATATCAGAGAAGCCATATTTTTCAATTTCCCTTCTTTTATAGAGTAGTGACAAATATAAGTGAGTTTATCAGTGATGAATATTATCAGTGAAAATAATATACATAGACTTGAATGGTCAAGGCACCTAGTCTCAGTAAGCATGTGTACCCTAAACCTTCCCATGACTGTGAAAATTCTAAATCAGTTGTCAGGAGTGACTGAGTAACATCCACATAAAAAGTATTTGTGATGATGGACTGGGACTACACTGCCTGGCTTTAGTTGTACTGTCTGGGTCTACAAAGTCTCTCCCACACTGCAGTTGGAGCCCACAAGACACATTTTTAGACCCCCCCCCCCACTTTTTTTTATACAAATCCAGTCTCACAGGAACCACTAAACTCCAAAGGGCCTCATTCACAGTGAGGGCATGGAAAAGAAGAATTTGTACTTATCTGATGAACCAGTTCCTGAAAGCCCTGTCATTTACCTAGCTGATATTTGCATTAATGCATCTCATTTAATTTCTGTGGTTCTTTTTCCCATTACTCCAACAATTTTCTCTTTTTCAATTAGGATTTAATTCATTTTTATTTCTTTTTGAAAATTCATTTATTTTATATCCAGGCTGCAGTTTCCCCTCATGCTCTCCTCCAACCCCCCCTCCTCTCTGTTCCTTTTCCTAAATCCACTCCTCCTCCATCTCTGTTTAGGAAAGGACAAGTCTCCCATGAGTGTCAACAAAACAGCATATCAAGTTGCTGTAAGACTTAGTACCTCCCCATGTGTTAAGGATGGGCAACATGCTCCAGTACAGGAAGTAGGGACCCAGAAGCCACTTAAACAGTGGGAACTAGGGATGTCTCTGCCTAATTTTTTTTTTATTTCTTTGCCTCATTTACCAAAGAAATTAGCATGCAGCAATGTGCACAGCCCAGAACTTTTAAAGTAACAGTTTGTTTCTTTGTACCCCTTACCTCTTGTTCAGTAATATACTCTGAACACACTGCAATTAAAAAAATACATTATTAATACTTTGATTGCCCTATGTTTTCTTTACAGGACCCCAGAGGTTGTCATCACTGTAAGATTGCCTTGATGGATTTATTGCTAGTCTCAAAACAAATGATCCAGCTGGGATCTCCTGCTCCCCTGAGCTTTCTTTCCCACAAACCTTGCCCTTCATTACTCCTACTACTGGACCTGCCTGTACGGAATCCATCAGGTTGAATTGAATCCCCCAGGGGAGTCTTGGCCCGGGAGGAGATGGGAATGGACGGGATGGGATGGGGTAATGTGGGGGTGGAGGCCAGCGGGAGGACAGGGGAACCCAAGACTGATGTGTAAAATTAAAACACAAATATAATAATAATAAAAAAATACACACTGAGAAAGACTGCTGTAGCAAGCTTTCATCCCAGTGGGAATGCCTCAGTCCTGAAAGGAGCGTTTATGAGTAGAGAGTGGAACTAGTTACAGTGATCCTCATGGTATGAAACGAATACTGTGTTTAGAGATAAGAAATGGGATGTCTTTTTTAATTTATTTTTTTGTTTTTTACACATCAGCCATGGGTTCCCCTGTCCTCCTCCCTCCCGCCCCCACCCCCACCTTCCCCTCCATTCCCATCTCCTCCATTCCCATGTCCTCCAGGGCCAAGACTCCCCTGGGGATTCATTTAAACAGGTTGGATTCAGAAAAGGCAGGTCCAGTCCCCTCCTTCCAGGCTGAGCAAAGTGTCCCTGTATAAGCCTAAGGTTCCAAACAGCCAGCTCATGCACTAAGGACAGGTCCTGGTCCCACAGCCTGGATGCCTCCCAAACAGCTCAAGCTATTCAACTGTCTCACTTATCCAAAGGGCCTGATCCAGCTGGGGGCTCCACAGCCTTTGGTTCATAATTCATGTGCTTCGATTCACTTGGCTATTTGTCCCTGTGCTTTTTCCAATTTTGGGCTCAACAATTCACGCTCTTACAGTCCCTCCTCGTTCTCCACAACTGGACACAAGGAGCTCCACCTGGGGCCTGGCTGAGGGTCTCTGAATGCACTTCAATCAGTTATTGGATGAGAGTTCCAAGACAACTGTTAGGGTGTTTAGTCATCTGATCACCAGACTAGGTCAGATCAGGCTTTCTCTCGACCATTGCCAGCAGTCTACAGAGGATGTATCATTGTGGATTTCAGGGGACCTCTCCAGCACTCTGCCTCTTCCTGTTCTCATATGGTCTTCATTTATCATGGTCTGTTATTCCTTGATCTCCCTTTCTATTCTTGATCCAGCTGGGATCTCCTGCTCCCCTATGCTTTCTTTCCCTCAAACCTTGCCCTTCATTACTCACACTGTCGTCCAGGTTGTTCATGTAGATCTCATCGATTTCTCTGTCATTGGGTGATCCCTGTGTCTTTCCTAGGGTCTATTTTCTAGGTAGCATCCCTGGAGTTGAGCAGCAATCAAGTCATCTTTGTTTTACTTCTAGTATCCTCCTATGAGTGAATATATACCATGTTTGTCCTTCTGAGTTGGGTTACTTCACTCAGGATGATTTTTTCTAGATCCATCCATTAGACTGCAAACCTCATGATGTCATTGTTTTTCTCTGCTGAGTAGTACTCCATTGTGTATATGTACCACATTTTCTTTATTCATTCTTCAGTTGAAGGGCATCTAGGTTGTTCCCAGGTTCTGGCTATTACAAACAATGCTGATATGAACATAGCTGAGCAAATGCCCTTGTGGTATGATTGAGCATTCCTTGGGTATATGCCCAAGAGTGCTACAGCTGGGTCATGGGGGAGATGAATTCCCAATTTTCTAAGGAAGTGCCATATTGATTTCCAAAGTGGCTGTACAAGCTTGCATTCCCACCAGCAGTGGAGGAGAGTTCCCCTTGCTCCACATCCTCTCCAGCATAAGCTGTCTTCTGTGTTTTTTATCTTAGCCACTCTGACACGTGTATGAAGGTATCTCAGAGTCGTTTTGATCTCATTTCCCAGATAATTAGAGATGTTGAGCAATTCCTTAAATGTCTTTCAGCCATTTGAACTTCCTCTGCTGAGAATTCTCTGTTTAGTTCTATAGCCCATTTCTTAATTTGACTGTTGGGCATTTTGATGTCTAATTTCTTGAGTTCTTTATATATTCTGGATATCAGCCCCCTGTCAGATGTGGGGTTGGTGAATTCCTTTTCCCATTCTGTAGGCTGTCACTTTGTCTTGTTGACTGTGTCCTTTGCTCTACAAAAGCTTCTCAGTTTCAACAGGTCCCATTCATTGATTGTTTCTCTCAGTGTCTGTGCTATTGGTGTTATATTTAGAAAGTGATCTCCAGTGCCAGTGCATTCAAGAGTACTTCCTACTTTCTCTTCTATCAGGTTCAGAGTAACTGGATTTATGTTGAGGTCTTTGATCCACGTGGACTTAAGTTTTGTGCACGGTGACAGATATGGATCTATTTGCAGCCTTCTACACAATGACATCCAGTTATGCCAGCACCATTTTTTGAAGATGCTTTCATTTTTCCATTGTACAGTTTTGGCTACTTGGTCAAAAATTATATGTTCATAGGTGGGCAGGTTAATGTCAGGGTCTTCAGTTCAATTCCATTGGTCCACATGTCAGTTTTTATGCCAGTACCAAGCTGTTTTTATTATGGTAGCTCTATAGTAGAGCTTGAGGTCAGTTATCATGATGCCTCCAGAGGTTGTTTTATTGTACAGGATTCTTTTGGCTATCCTGGGTTTTTTGTTTTTCCATATGAAGTTGAGTATTATTCTTTCCAGATCTGTGAAGAATTGTGATGGTAATTTGATGGGAATTGCATTGAATCTGTAGATTACTTTTGGTAAGATCGCCATTTTTACTATGTTAATCCTGCCTATCCATGAGCATGGGAGATCTTTCCATTTTCTGACATCTTCTTCAATTTCTTTTTTCAGGGACTTAAAGTTCTTGTCATATAGGTCCTTCACATGCTTAGTTAGAGTAACCCCAAGGGATTTTATATCATTTGTGGCTATTGTAAAGGGTGATGTATCTCTAATTTCCTTCTCAGTCTTGGTTGAATTTTTGGGGTCACTCATGTATACTATCATGTCATCTGCAAATAGGGAAAGCTTGAGTTCTTCCTTTCCAATTTGTATCCCCTTAATCTCCTTATGCTGTCTTATAGCTCTGGCTAGATCTACAAGTAAGTACTATATTGAATAAGTATGGGGAGAGGGGACAGACTTGCCTTGTTCCCGATTTTGGTGGTATTGCTTTGAGTTTCTCTCCATTTAATTTGATGTTGGCTGTTGGCTTGCTGTAGATTGCCTTTATTATGTTTAGGTATGTTCCCTGTATTCCTGATCGCTCTAAGACCTTTATCATGAAGGGGTGTTGGATTTTGTCAAATGCCTTTTCTGCATCTAGTGAGATGATCATGTGGTTTTTTTTTCTTTGAGTTTGTTTATATGGGGTATTACATTGACGGACTCTTATATGTTGAACCACCCTGGCATCCCTGGGATGAAGCCTACTTGATCATGTTGGATAATTGTTTTGATGTGTTCTTGGAGTCTGTTTGCCAATATTTTATTGAGTATTTTTGCATCAATGTTCATGAGGGAGATTGGTCTGTAGTTCTCTTTCTTTGATGCATCTTTGTTTGTTTTAGGAATCAGGGTAATTGTAGCCTCATAGAAGGAGTTTGGTAATATACCTTCTGCTTCTATTGTGTGGAACAATTTAAAGAGTATTGGTATTAAGTCTTCTTTGAAGATCTGGTAGAATTCTGCACTGAAACTATCTGGACCTGGGCTTTTTTTTGGTTGGGAGACTTTTAATGACTGATTCTATTTCCTTAGGGGTTATTGGACTATTTAAATGGTTTATCTGGTCTTGATTTAACTTAGGTATGTGGTACCTATCCAGAAAATTATCCATTTCTTTTAGATTTTCCAGTTTTGTGGAGTAGAGGTTTTTGAAGTATGACCTGATGATTCTCTGGATTTCCTCATTGTCTGTTGTTATGTCCCCCTTTTCATTTCTGATTTTGTTAATTTGGATGCTCTCTCTCTGTCTTTTGGTTAGTTTGGATAAGGGCTTGTCTATCCTGATGATCTTCTCAAAGAACCAACTCTTTGTTTCATTAATCCTTTGTATTTTTCTCTTTATTTCTATTTTATTGATTTCAGCTCTCAATTTGATAATTTCCTGGCATCTGTTCCTTCTGGGAGACTTTGCTTCTTCCTGTTCAAGGGCTTTCAGGTGTAGTGTCAAGTCACTAGGGTTAGATTTCTCCAGCTTTTTCATGTGGGCATTTAGTGCTATAAATTTCCCTCTTAGCACTGCTTTCATAGTGTCCCATAAGTTTGGGTGTGTGATATATTCATTTTCATTGATCTCTAGGAAGTCTTTAATTTCTTTCTTTATGTCTTTTTTTAATACATTGGTGATTCAGTTGAGTATTATTCAGTTTCCATCAGATTGTAGGATTTCTGTAATTTTTTCTGTTGTTGAAATCTAATTTAAACCATGGTGGTCTGATAGAACACAGGAGGTTATTCCAATTGTTTTGTATCTGTTGAGATTTGCTTTGTGGCCAAGTTTGTGGTCGATTTTAGAGAAGGTTCCATGGGGTGCAGAGAAGAAGGTATATTCTTTTTTGTTCGGTTGTAATGTTCTGTAGATATTGATTAAGTCCATTTGAGCCATAACATCAGTTAAGTCCATTATGTCTCTGTGAAGTTTCAATTTGGCTGATCTGTCCAGAGGTGAAAGTGGGGTGTTGAAGTCTCCCACTATTAATGTGTGGGGTTTTATATGTGATTTAAGCTTTAGTAATGTTTCTTTTACATATGTGGGTACCCTTATGTTTGGGGCATAAATGTTCAGAATTGAGACTTCATCTTGGTGGATCTTTCCTGCGATGAGTATGTAATGTCCTTCATCATCTCTTTTGATTGATTTTATTATGAAGTCTATTTTGCTGGATATTAAGATGGGTACACCAGTTTGCTTCTTAAGACCATTTGATTGGAAAGTCTTTTCCCAGCCTTTTATTCTTAGGAGGTGTCTGTCTTTGAATTTGAGGTGTGTTTCTTGTATGTAGCAGAAAGATGGGTCCTGTTTTTGTATCCATTCTGTTAGTCTGCGTCTTTTTATAGGTGAATTAAGTCCACTGATATTAAGGGATATTAATGACTAGTGATTGTTCATTCCTGTTGTTTTTTTTTTTTTATTGTAGTGTGTGTATACTTCTGTTTTTTGGGTTTTACTGCTGTGGTGTTATCTATTGCCTGTGTTTTCATGGGTGCATCTGCTTTCCTTAGGTTGGAATTTTCCTTCTTGTGCTTTCTGTAGGGCTGGGTTTGTGGATAAGTATTGTTTAAATCTGGTTTTGTCTTGGAAGGTCTTTTTCACTCCATCTATGATGATTGAAAGTTTTGCTGGGTATATTAGTCTAGGCTGGCATCCATGGTCTCTTAGTGTCTGCATTATATCTGTCCAGGTCCTTCTGGCTTTCAAAGTCTCCATTGAGAAATTGGGTGTTATTCTGATGGGTTTGCCTTTATAAGTCACTTGGCCTTTTTCCTTTGCTGCCCTTAATATTCTTTCTTTATTCGGTAAGTTTAGTTGTTTAATTATTATGTGGTGAAGGGACTTTTTGTGGGGGTCTAGTCTGTTTGGTGTTCTATAGGCTTCTTGTATCTTCATAGGCATTTCCTTCTTTAAGTTTTCTTCTATGATCTTGTTAAATATATTTTCTGTGCCTTTGGGTTGGTATTCTCCTTCCTCTATCCCTATTATTTGTAGGTTTGGTCTTTTCATTGTGTCCCAAATTTCTTGGACCTTTTTGGTCATGACTTTGTTGGTTTTAGTGTTTTCTTTGACTGATGAATCTATTTTTCTAATATATCTTCAACACCAGAGATACTCTCTTCCATGTCTTGCCTTCTGTTAGTTATACTTGCCCCTGAAGTTCCTGTTTGTTTACTCAGATATTCTGTTTCCAGCATTCCTTCTGCTTGTGTCTTCTTCATTTTTTTCTATTTCCCTCTTCAGGTCTTGGACTGTTTCCCTTGCTTTTTCATTATTTTCTTTCAGGGACTTATTGTTTTCTTTTGCTTTATTTCCTTTCCTCTAGTTTTTTTTTTTTATAGCATTCTTCCTATTTTTTGTTTGTCTGTTCCTCCACTTTATTTTTGATTTCTTCTATATAAGGCTCTAGCCTCTTCATGATGTTACTTATAAAGTTGTTTTCTTCTTCTTCCATTCCGTGATGTTCAGGTCTAGCTGTTGGAGAAGGGCTAGGTTCTGGTGATGCTGTATTGCTCTTTATTTTGTTGTATGTACTTGTGCCTTGGTATCTTCCCCTCTCCTTGTGAATTCGTTCTTGGTCTTTTCAGTGTACTTGGTCCAGACATAGCTGACAGATTTAGGGAGCCTCTCTCTAGTCCAGATGGAAGCTCTGGGCCGGATGGGAGCTCTGGTCCAGATGAGAGTGCTGTCCGGATAGGAGCTGGGGGGCTGGACTCTGAGTCTCAGGAAGTCCCTGTGGTCTCCTTATCTTGTCCAGATGGGAACTCCTCTTGTCCGATGGGAGTTCCAGGACAGGATGGAAGCTCTGGCCCAGTTGGGAGTTCCATGGGAGATGGGAGCTGGGGGCTCTCTGGTCCAGATGGGAGTTCCAGGGCAGGATGTAATGCTGGTCACTGGTCACTAAGTATCCGGAAGTGGCTACGGTCTCCAGCAGATGGGTGTGGGTGCAAGGCATTGAGGTTGTAGTGTCCACTGGTGGGTCTCTCTGGTCTAGATGGTAGTTCTGGGGTGGATGGGAGCAGGGGGCTGGTCTCTGAGTCTCAGGAAGTGGCTGGTGTCTCAGGCAAATGGGTGTGGGGGCAGGGTGTGGAGACTGCAGGGTCTGCCTGTGGTCTTGGAAAAGGGAAGCCTTCCCACATGGCCTGCCAATTGACCTGAAACTGGGGCCAAGTTGGGCAGGTCTTCCCAGGATGGTGACCAGGGGTGGGACCCAGGGGCAGTTGCCTCTCTGACTATAACCCCAGGCACTTACCTCTGGGGACTTCTGGGGTGGATGGGAGCTGGGGGCTGGTCTCTGAGTCTCAGGAAGTGGCTGGGGTCTTGGGCCAGAAATCCATATCATAGAAAAATACAAATGTTACAAATCAGCTTTTCCTTCAAACAAAATTCAGGTGTTCATTTAAATTTTTTATTGTCAAATAAGTTTTATTTCCTGAAATAACTGTCCCTTTGTTAGAATTACACTTTTCATATACTTACTATTTTACAAATACATGGATATATATGAATTATTGCATACAGTACAATAACCAAAGAGTGTCTTCCAGATGTTCATTTTCAAGGCCCAATTGTAAAATGCATATATCTAAAAGCAGCAGGGATTGCATTTGAATAATTATCATTCATTCATTCATGTGTCCAGCACTGATGTATAATCACAGGTTTATTAACAATAATCTACATACCTGCCAAAAAATGTCCAATAATAGTTATGTCCTTCAACTGCTCAGGTTTCCTCAGCAATTTTGAAAGTATAGGGATGAAGGATAATACAAAAACTGGAGATAATGATGACATTTTCAAAGTCAGGAAGAACTGTAGGGGTTTAAGAAAGTAGGAAAACTCCAAGGTCTTTTCAGTTCTCCCAAATCTGACTTCATAAAATGGGTATCTCACTGTCAAGCTGCTAGAGATTCTGACTATGTGCACAACAAAGAAATGAAACAGGTAGAGTACATAATTAATATAGGTAGAATTCATACCGAATTGTGTAGAAACCCAGAACTTTAATTTCCAAATACAGAATTCTGAAAATGGTGGATAAACTTCAAAAGACATTCCCAAGCCCACAAGATATAAAATAAAGCTTTTTTCCCCAATATATATATATAAATGTATATAAATAAATCCATTACATGTCTGCTTTTGACAAGAGCTATCTAAAATACCCTGGAGAATTCAAGGCTCATTTATCAATTTTATACTATTATGAGATTGAAATGTACTATATATTATGTGTTTCTAAAAGTGATTTTCTTCCCCAAAATGGAAATTACATTGAACAAACATCTCTTCTATGTACATAAAAATTTCCTGTGATGAAAACTTCTCAAGAACACCTCCTTTCTATAATTGCCTGTTTTTAATATTTAATAATAAAACTAGGTATTTTTCTTTGTTCCTGGGAAGATAATTTAGCTGTCATTTTCAAAAATAATTCCATGTACATAACCTATTATATAATTACACAATAACTCATTTTAGATAATACTCATATGCCATCATTTTTGTAGAATACAGAAAAATTTCTGTGTTTCTATTGCCTGTTTACTTTAATATTAAAGTATTATGGAAATATGACATGAGTTCTTATCATAAGTCAAGTAGTGACGTAGATAGTAACATAATAAATAATGATGGATGACACTTGAAGAAATAAATTAGTGCAGTGTGAGTAGGGGCAATACAATCAATTTTACATATTAAGTCAAGAGATCCAACATGACTCTCAAACTGCATATTGCTTCTGTCCATATCCTGCACAATTCAACCAGCTTAAATACTGGTGAGATTAATGAAGGCAGCAGGATATCGCTCCCATGGTAAAATTACATTACATTGAAGAAAATATTTGTACATTGAAGAAAAGAATTAAAATTCTTAATCAAAACAGAGACAACCAATAAAGGTTTATATGGGAGAGGAAGATCTTACAAAACCAGAGGCCAAATTGAAAGAAAAGAAATAAAATCCTGTCCTGGGATTAAAGAGGCAAAATGAAACTTGATATACTACCTGTGACAGAAAATATGAATGTAGCCTTAGAAGCTAAAAATGTTCAATCTAGACAGCTAAGAAGAACATAGTACTAGAAACTTGAAAGCACATAGAACTAAATTCTACCAACCAGGGAGAGAAACTTGTATTTTAGCTTACCGTTCTAACTGACATCTTCATTTCTAAAGGATGACAACTTATGAAATGGAAACACTCCTCAGCCATGGACAGAGTTTTGACGTTTAAAGTTCAGGAAATCATACATATAAGTTCCTTTAAGTCTATAAGCTCCGTGTCACTTTTTATGCAGCCTAAAACACCAAAGCAGTGAAATGTAAAGATGAATAAGACATCTGAAGTAGTTTTGGAAAGTGTCATGAACTGGTGATGTAAGTCCTAGGGGATTATGCATTATCAAGTTAAGCATGTGAGACACAGAAGGAAAAGAGACAGATGAAGGCAGAAGGAGAGCAAGTTCATGAAACTGAAAACAAATCAGTATGAATGGAACATTGCATCCAAAGAGAAGGAAGATACATTACTACATATCATTGGCTAAGACATCCCTCAGGTTTTACGGGAGCTTTACTTCATGTACAACTAAGGAAAACATGGCAAACTGAATGGTGGTCCCCATCCCCCACCATTTCTACCAGTCAGGGTTATCTAAGTCAAAAATCAGAAGCCTCTCCTTGTTACATTGCATGGCAAACTAAGATTGTGGGTAGAATCAAGTTAAAATTGTGAATTAATTAGTTTGTTATTACTTCTGTATGCAGAAAGGCCTCATATTCTATCACAACCTTCCTCTTAAGGTCTTTATAAAATGGAGACATAGATTTAAAAGGAAGATGGTAAGTATAATTTGGATGGATTATCTTAAGGTATCAAGAATCAAAAATACATGCAAACTCTGGGAATTAGAAAAGCAATAACACAGAAAACTTTGAAAACAGGCAGCATTGCAAATGGCCTTGTTTAGCCTGAGGTTAGCATTCAATTATTGTGAGATTTTGCCTCAATTTGGAAGTTTCATATGTGATTTTATTCATTACACTCACCTATGATGAAAAAAGAGACAAGTTGGATGAAATTCATTAATTTGGAATATTCTTTTTCTAGGTTGGGACAAGGTTTTCTGATCCATAAGTCTGGCAAATATCCAAAATCTGTTAAAGATTTCCTACAAACATCGTAAAATTATAGCTGGCTAATATATAGCTGGCTGCTTTACATTAGGCATCATGTGGCCTTTACAAGTTATGTCATATGAGTACATATAGTATATATAGCTTCTTTTTTCCCCCAAGGTTTTGCTTGCTAAAAAGTATGCTCTCTTAAAATTGAGAAAGTAATGTAATATACATTTTATTGCATGGATATTGCTGGGAAACATTAAAATCTTGTTTTTATTAGTTTCTTTTTATAATATCATCAATTTAGAAAATCACACATACTAAGGTTCCTTCTGAAATTATAATGACAATAATTTATCCATTCAACTGAATTACTTTTCCTTTAATTGAAATTTGCATCAATCAAATTAGCATGCTGATTTCAAGGATATGAATATCCTTTAGTATCAAGTTCTATGAGGATGTTAAAATTCTAAAGGATAAGCAGTATTCAAAAGTTCTTAGTGGTGTGGATGTTTATGAAATTAAAAAGGCCAAATGTGAGACCATATTCATCTGCAACTATGAATGCTTTCTTAGATGGCTTACAGAAACTGGGAAAATAACCACAGTTGTTGATTTAAGTATACTATTGGGCTTAACTTGGCAATAATATAAGTGCTTAATATATGTGCTGATTTGAGTTTGAGGCTCAGTGCCTGCACAAGAAACACAATACTCACACTCAGTCAACCCTCATGTAGAGAATCATAGAATTCAAATATTGATAAAGACATGGTAATGTAGGAGTCAATAATATATCCATAGCTATATTTCTGTCTAGAAGGTGTCCAAGTGGTGTGTGTATAATTGAGTGAGCAAGAGACAGAGACAGACAGACAGACAGACAGCACACACACACACACACACACACACACACACACACAGAGGAATGGGGGTAAAGCAAAAAGTTATCCCGTTAATGACATATGGAAATCAAACCACCAAGTTAGTACAATTTGTAATCAAAAAGATAAAAGAATTAGACTAGAGAATTAGTACTCTAGTTCTGCAGTGCCTTCAATGGGACAGCAGTTCTTTGTGGAACGTACCTCTCATATTAAAGATGTAAACAAAAGCTATTTTATTTCCTCAGAAAACCTATTTGTGAATCTATTATCCAAATTAAAAAGTATAGGCTGAAAACAAGGGTCACCTTTCATAAGAATTATTTGGAAATGAATATTAGGCATTTGGCCATCACAAACGACCACATACAGCAAGAGTGGCCCACTCAGAGAATACATGTAGGCCAAGGAATTGTGAAAATGTATTACTTATTTTCAGTTCATGAAATGTTATATATAGTTTTTAAGTAGAACTGGAAGATTTTCGTACACTTCCCTATGCCATTTTCAAACACATACAGGCATAATTTCCTCAATACATAAAAATATTACTTTCTTTTGTATGAATGTGCATGTTCTGTTATCAAATCCCTTCTATGAAATCCTTTTGGCAGAAAGATTATGGCCGCTAATGCCGTAAGTGCCTTGCTGGCTTTTTCTCAAATGTCCCACCATAGCACTGCCAAAGACAGGTACAGCCTTTCTGTCCCACTGTTGCTGGGGCTCATTGTGCTGCTATGCAGACAGACTAAAGATGGTGGGATTAAAATCCCCAGGAGCTACTCACCACTAAGTGGAGTTGGTGGCTCAGAGGGGGATGACTTTGAAGGGTCATTTTTACTCCAATGGAGCTCCACCAGTGAGACAGTCCCAGAGCTTCATCTTGGTGGCTGTCTTCATGGTAGGCCCATTATTATTTTCTCTCCCTTTCTTGACTCACGTCCACACTCTCTTCCAATGTTCCCTGAATGATATCTGCACTTCCAAATTGATGTTAGCATGGTCTTCTGCATTAATTAATGCAAAGAAACAACATCATTCCATGGACTGATATCTTGAAATAAGGAAATAGGTAGGTGATAGAAACAGTGACTTATATCTATTGAGCCCATATTGTATTGCTACAACTAGCTAGACAGGAAAAATATGTTTATCTCTCAAGTGAATTCTCTAGTAAGTCTGTGGTGATATTTTATTTGTACACTCCAATAAAGCTTATCTGAAGATCAGCTAAAAAGCCAGCTACTATATTAAACATAGAAGTCAGACAATGGTAGCACATGCCTTTAATCCTAGCATTCGGGAGGCAGAGATCCATCCAGATCTCTGTGAGTTCAGGGCCTCGCTGGGAACAGAGCAAGGCATGCATGGTAGCACATGCCTTTGCCTTTAATTCCAGCACTAATCATTGAGGTCTGGAGGTCTGTAGAGACAGACAGAAAGTGATGTAGCTGGGCAGAGAGATGAAGAAAGAGGGCAGGGACAGAAAGGCATATAGGTGTGGGTATACAGGAAGTAGGTCTCTTTAGAAGCTGAGGAGCTGGTGAGGTGAGGTTAGCTGTGGCTTATCTTATTCCCTGATCTTTCAGTTTTACTCCAATATCAGGTTCTGGGTATTTTATTAATAAGACAGTTTAGCAATTCATCCTGTATCAGTACTCATTAATATGAAATTTAGAAAAATCTCAGGTTGATTAAAAGAATTCAAGTGTGTGTGTGTGTGTGTGTGTGTGTGTATACACATTAGTGGAATTGTGTGGAAAATGGCTTTTGATGTCTCTTCAGAAGGCCATGGGACTGTGAGGGCATTGTGCAAGCAAGCATCTGTGTCTTATCAGCACCGGACACCAGGAACAGCAGCATGCCTCACAACAGGATTCTGCTTATTCAGGCAAAGATGGAGTCTTGAAGCCTGTCTAACAAATGTGGCTGTTTATAGCAGCCCACTCCTTCTAGCTTCTGGGCTCTGCAAAGAGGGGATTGTTGAAAAAATAAAAAGAAATATCCTTTTGCCTGCAAATTTCATGGTGTCATTGTTTCTCTGCTGAGGAGTACTCCATTTTGCATACATCCCTGGTGCATGAGTGGGCTTTTTGGAGCCCACTACCTATGCTGGGACACTGCATGCAGCTTTGAGGCTGGGGGAAGGGCTTGGACTTATCTCCCCCTGGGAGGTCTTGCCTTCTTGTGGGAGTGAATGGGGGGGTTGGTTGGAGTGGAAGGCTAGTGGGGGCAGGAGGAGGGAAGAGGGGAATCTCTGTTTGGTGTGTAAATGAAAAAAAAAAATTCTTAATAAAAAGTGAAAAAACAAACAAACCAGAAACCTGCCAACAAATTCTTTAAATAAGAAATGTTATTTTAAAATCTGGAAATCAGGACTTCTTGAGGTGATGTACATGAGCAGATCTTTAAATCAAACTTATGGTAAAAAATTTTAAGCAATTTTGGTTTTTATTATTGTAGTCAGCTTTTTGTTCTTAATTTTTTTTATTGACTGTAGAAATGTGAGATGTGCCATATGAAAATTCTAGTTAATAGATAAGTGGCTGCTTTCATGCCAAACCTGAGGGAATTAGATAGAGTTAGGTGTGGCAAAATGCTTAAACAATTATCCTGGATTGGGTGCCTTCTGATCAAGAAAGGGTGTGTATAGTCATGGAATAAATTGTTGGGTTGGTCATAAGGCCAAATCAATGTTTTGCTTCTCTCTACAGGTCATGGGAATCTCCACATATTGTGGGTAAAATCAATCAGAGTTCAAAGCAGATGGAGTCGTCTTGTGTCCAAACTTAGAATCTGATCTCAATACATGTTGGTTTATAGGTGCCTCTCTGGGGCATGAACTCTCATTGTCCAGATGTCAGGATGACCTCAGTGGAAGAAACATGGTAGGCTCCTGGGTCATTTACAGAGCAAGGGTGAGTCCACTGTTCATGAGAGCTAACTAAACAAGTGTCAATGACATAGACAGTGTGCCTTTCTGACCACAGCTGAAGGGAAATGGAGAACTCTGAGAACCAGGGAGGAGAAAGTCTCTAAGAAGATGCTGAGCTTGGCAGAAGACAGGGCTGGAATAGGGTGGGGTGGAGTGGTGGTGGAGTGAATGCTGGGGAGAGGGTGGGAGAGGGGATGGATAGTGTAGGGGGAAAGGTGAAATTAGGGGCTGGGTCTATAGGTTCTTTGAGATTATCTATGGCTGAATTTTCAATAACTATACAGCATCAGCTTTGTTCATAGTTTTGGCTGATACTCATGTTCTCTAGAATGACTGCCTTAGCCTGGGTGCCCCCCAAAATTATTTTTATCAGGTGAAGCCAATTTATTACCCTCTGTGTTTAAGTTATATGGGTTTGAGTTCTCAATGTTGGCAATAATTGGTGGGATAAGTGAGATATGCAAAAACAGTGGAAATGAGCATATTTCCAATAATGTCCAGAAAGTATATATTAATGTGAAATTACATTTATTTAAATAAAGATTACTTATAAATTAAATCTCTAAAAATCATTTACTCTTTGAATCTAAAAAATTAAATTATCTTTTCAGGAATGTGTTCAAATATAGGAAATCAATTAACTGCATTTTTAATATTTTTATTATATTTTAAGAATTTCATAGCTGGGCGGGCAATGAATATCCCTGGGAAAGGGAAAATTACTAGATAGTTTTGAATAGAGGTGGGATAGAATGATAAGATCAAGTAGAAGAAAGGAGGTGAGTTGGGTGAGAATATGGGGAGAGATATCTAAAGTTAAGGACTATTTTAGGGGTAGTATGGAAACCTAATAGAGTAGAAGCTTCTTAAAATACAGACACATATGCCTAAATGAAATAGTCAAATAATAGGATATACAGAGCCTCAACTGGACATTTTTTGCCACAAAATGAAGCTTCATGTACTAGAATTAGGTTGCATCTAAATGAATTATTGGTTGAAGGGGTCCCACAGTAACCCCTAAACATCCCAGGCTATTGCTAATACTATATGCCTCTCCCGACAAATTGACAGGAATGCCCTATTGTTGAAGACAATACTTACAGAATTCGTTGAACAGAGAGAACATGGGCTGTTGACTACATAGAGCCTTCATCCCTACATTGGTATAGGGAAATACTCTGTAAGCTACCAAAGGAGGAACATGGACACAAAACCACATACAAACACTCTGTCCTGCCTCAGGAGATGCTCGTGAAATGGTGTCACAAAGCTTGTAGGAGTAGCAAACCAGTAAATACCTGCTTTTCCTTAAGGCCCACTCCATGAGATGCATGTAGTGGGTCATGACAGTGCTTGGAAGACTACGAACCTGACACTAAATAGCACAGGGACCTAGAGAAAAACCAAATACTGTTTGACTAAAAGAATGAAGAAACAACATGACTCCGAAGGACATTCTGCTAAACTCAGATCAGTGACTTGCTCAGCTACCTTCAGAGAAGTTTCCTCCTGGAGCAGATGGAACCAAATACAGAGACCTACAGCCAGACAATAGGCAGAGAGTGAGAGACCTTAGAAAACTCATCCCTAAATGGGATATCTCCATCAAATCCCTCCATTCAAAGTTCAGGGAACAGGGGTTAGAGAAGGCAGAAAAGTGTATGATCCTGGGGTGGGGGGATGAAGAACACTGAGTAAACAAGAACTTCAAGCACAGTAGAACCAATGCACATAACTCACAGAGACTGAGACAGAATGCACAGGGCCTGCATGGGTCTGCACCAGATTGAGTCCAAGATCTGAAAGAAGCAGACACAAGACCTCATTTCAACTTCAATTATAAGAGAAAAAAAACCCTGTAATTTTAGGCTAACTTTTGGGAAGAAAGCCAAATTGTATGAAATAACAAACTATGTACCAATTACTGAAGGCTTACTCCCCTCCAAGAGCTTGCAAGTAGTTTTTCAAATTTCTGTGACTGTTATTGTTATAAAGAAACTTACTTAAAAAATAATCAGCAAAGGTTAATTCAAATCTATCTATAGCAATCCATAACACTAATTTGGTTTTCAAGTACTACTTGTCAAATGCATGGAACAAAAATAATTCATAGTGACTTTTAAGATATACTTGAATTATTAAATAATTATAAATACATAATTATATATGTGTGCTTTGCAAACTGAATAAGGCACGTTATGCTAAATATATACCTTTTAGACAATATGTGTATCAAATAGGATATATTTTATGATATTATATATATATATATGCAATCTATTCCTGGACAGAGTATGTTAGAAAATAAAATATTGATTTGATACTTAATAATTTTGAGCAGGAAAACAAAAAAGTGTAATACAGAGCCTGGAAATTTAAGTAAAGTATTTAAATTAATTTATGCTATAAATAACTAATCATGGGTCTTGAATGATGCTAAATATTAAATTAAGGTGATTAAAATTGAAAAGTACTCCGAGTTTCACACTTAATTTCCAAAGTGTCTTATATTAAGAAGGAAAAAGCCGGGCGGTAGTGGTGCACGCCTTTAATCCCAGCACTCGGAGCAGAGGCAGGCGGATCTCTGTGAGTTCAAGGCCAGCCTGGTCTACAGAGCAAGATCCAGGAAAGGCACAAAGCTACACAGAGAAACCCTGTCTCGAAAAAAAAAAAAAAAAAAAAACCAAAAAATAAATAAATAAATAAATAAGGAAGAAAAATATTATTATATAATCATATACATGTGTTACACTACATATGGTAACAAAACAGATTTGATGAATGTTCAATAGAGATAGAATTTTATGCATTATTTTCAAATTTTGCAATATATTACTGACAATAATTTTGATAATTCCTTAGAAAATGCATTTTCCAACATGTATAAATAAATATTAACCTAATGGTCAGATGTTTTCTTTCTACTTTTGATGAAATATGGAGAAAATAATAATACTGTTCACCTCTATCTCCTAATATTGTATTTTATAAACTAGATGATGCCACTTCCCATTAGTGTGAGCTGAACTGGCTTGTGAACTGATTAAGGCATGTTGTGCTAAACACATGTATTTTACACAACACATGTATCCAATAGGTTCTCCGTGCTCAAGGACAAATGCAAAAATAGGATCAGCCCATTCTCATTTCTTAACACAGACACAATCAAGAATATTTACTAAACTATAAAATAACGTCTCTTCCTCCTTTCCCTTTCCCTGATGCTATTGTACCAGTTACGGTTTCAGCCTCAGCTGATCTTCTCTGTAATGATACAGAACAAACACCAAGTTTCTTTGAACTATCTCAAAGGTCACTAGGTACAAACGCAGATGCAGTCAAGATTCAGTCAAATATTCTCATCTGTATATCCCTATTGCATGTGTCATTTCTTCAGTCTTTAACATCAACAAATTCAATTTTGCTCAGCATGGGTCTTTCAGTGATTTTGTTTGTGATACAGATTTAGTTCTTGAGACCAGAAAGCAGAACCACTGGTTTGAATAAATTATTTACATGTATTATCTTCCTGGAGTAGTCATAGCCACAAACTAGATGATTTAAACAGCTATTTATTGATTCGTACATTTAGAGGCAAAGTCTTGACAGGTTGGGTTCTTTCTGAGGTCTATGACAAAGAACCTGTTGAATTCTTCTCCCCTGACTTGTAGAATCTTCCTGGGAAACTGGCAATCCATTGGTTCAGTGAAGAATCACCAGAGTTACCATCATCATTCTTTCATGGATTCTCCCTTTTTAATTAGTGTCTAATATTTTCTTTTGGAAAGACACCAATTATATTGGATTAAGGATCTAATCTCCAGTTTAATTACATCATGTTTAATTGACCACACCTGAAATTATCTGACTTCTAACATATTAAATTTCTTGTGGTACAAAGAAAATAACATGTTGATATGTGATTGCAGATGTCACAAATATAACTATGATTTGATATATTAAGTATGAACTATTTGAGTTTATATGTCTTTTTTTAAGTCCGTGATCGAATAATTCTCAGGTGAATCTTTGTCATCGAGAATAAAGATGTTTAATGCTGGTTGCAAAATATGTATTTAAACAAAATCCAACTATTTGTAGGTCACTTGCCTACGACTTTGTTGTTGGTCAAGGATCCCCAGTATTTCTAAATATATACAGGTTCTTCCCATTGTCTGTGATTTCCCACTACAATCAGATGACAAGAGCCTTTTGTTGAAGACACTACAAAATTTAGAAACAAGACACAGAAACAAGATGCAACTGTACTTGGAGTTTAGTCTCTGCTGGCTGGCACCCATAGTATCAGAAGGTGCTATACAGAGATAGTTACATGAGCATTGGTTGAAAATTCACAACACTATTACAGCTATTGTCTACTCCATTTCTCTTTTGTAGAGATACAATAAAATCCGTTAATGATTTGGGGTTAAACTGCTGATGACAAGCCATCTAGTGTAGCTTTTGGTTGGAAGAATGGATTGATTCTCAAGCAGAGTTCTGACGAAGAAACTGAAAATGAGGTGAGATAGAAAAAACAACAAACAGTTTACAGAAAACAAAAGTGAAGGTAAACTTACATCAAGTGTGGTATTATAATAGAAGACAGTATCCTAGAAAAACAGGGTACCCACATAAGGGCTGTGATAAATTTTAACAGAACTGGAAGAGAACACAGGAAACTAAAATTCTATAGTTTTGGTCTGATCATAATAGTGTATAAATTATCTTCATTTCCAGATATAAAATTAAAAGGATAAAAACAATAAAACTTCTAAGAAGGGAGAAACATTCCTTCTCTTTTAAAACTATGTGGAGTGTAACACTCACATGTATCATACACCACATAATAACCAACCCACTTACAATCAACTTATCATTCAACTACATACTAATGACTATTAACAATGGTAGTGGCTTTCAAAATCAGAATGGATATATGTACATAGCAGAAAGAGGGTTTCTGGGTAAATTAAGATCACATATAATAGGAAGTTCCTAGAGATTTATTCTTTCTTATCAATGTCAGGACTTCGCTTGGCTTATTTCTAGCCAGCTTTTCTTAACTTAAATTATTCCATCTATCTCTTGCTCCTGGGCTTTTATCTTCCTCTTTTCTACATACCTCTCTTTCCTTCTTACTCTATGGCTGGCTCTATAGCTTGGTGGTCCTCCTCTTCTTCTATTGTTCTTGTTCCTCCCTAGTCTTTCTTTTTCTCCTTCTATTTATTCCCTCTGCCTGGCACCCACACCTGTTTCTCTCCCCTGCCTAGCTATTGGCCATTGAGCTCTTTATTAGACCAATCAAGTGTTTTAGACAGGCAAAGTAATACAGCTTCACAAAGTTAAACAAAATGAATGCAGCACATGTTTGCATCATTAAACAAATATTCCACAGTGTAACAAAATGTAACACATCTTAAAATAATATTCCATAACAGTTCCTTTTCTCAGACTGACAGTTTTCTTACACTACCTCTCAGTCTCAGAACATATATATTATGTTGACTTTTCCTCTAAGGGGCTAAGGCTGCTTGGTGGTGCCAACAACTCCATTTCTAACTATTACATGATCTTGCTAAAAAAAAAAAAAAAAAAAAAAAGAAGGAGGGACAATTGAAAACATTATAGGGTCATCTACATCATAAATGTAGCATTAAGCATTATCACTGTCCTTGTGAGAGGTGAACCTAGATGTATGCTTCCTCATTTTCCAAATGAAATATCTGAACACCACTGATAAATATTGGTTCAGGGAAACTGGGTTTCTAGAAGGAGACTTTTCAGTTCTAATTCCATATTTAAAAACTGTGCCTGGTCAATAGCTAAAGCATGCAATCATCTTATAGTCCTATCAACAGAAAACTGACTAGAGAATATATGGTAAATGTCCATGGTACAGCAACCATAAATAAAAATAGAATTATCATTTAAAAATACAAATTTTTCTTGTTTTGTTTGTTTGTTTATTTGTTTTGAGACATGGTTTCTCTGAGTAGCCCTGATTGTCCTGGAGCTCACTTTGTAGACCAGGCTGTCCTTGAATTTAGAGGTCAATCTACCTCAGCTTCTCAAATTATGGGATTAAAAGTGTATGCCACCACCACATGGCCCATTTCTTTTTCATTTTTCCTTAGTTGGGGGAGATCTACAAGGGTAAAGAGAAGGAAGATACAGACAAAGTGGGAAGTGAGTGAGATTGGGGTGCATGATTTGTAATTCCTAAAGAATCAATAAACACATTATGTTAAAAACAATTTTAAAAAATGGATGTTAGTGGAAATCATCATTTTAAATATAATTTACTTTACTTATAAAGACAAAGTCTCCTTACCCATTACACACACACACTCACACATCACACGCACACATCACACACACTCACACAACACACATATACACTCACATTCACACATCACACTCACACACTCACACACTCACACATCACACACACTCACACATCATACACACACACTCACACATCACACACACACACACACACACACACATACATGCACATGACTTAATAGACAAAGGAGTATAGTGGGAAGAAGGGGTCTAGTATAGGAGAAACAAGACAGACTAATATATAAAATAGAAAATGATATTATGATTTTCTTCCATATGTCTAATCTAAATTACACACACCCAAATATGCATATCAATATATAAATAAATATATGTATGTGTGTGTTTATGTGTATATGAGTATGTGTATGTGTGCATGGGGATGCATAAAAGCAGAAATAGGAGAACCCAGGCATCAAGGACAATGTGGAAGAAGAGAAGGCAATGCTGGATGATATAGGCAAAGTCAACTCTACACACATGTAAAGTTGTCAAAACAGAAAACACAAATATCCATGTGAATTTAAAAATGAAAATACGAAATATGATGTATGCTCATTAAATAAATAAAATACTTCAAGTGAGAAAAGTTTGGTGAGTTTAAGGAAAGTAAAGTACAGCGTGAGGCTAGTCATGTCTGATGGTATTAGTTGACTGTCCTGTTCCTTAAACATTAACTCTGTATAGGACCCCCAAAGGCTCTTGTTCTCCTATTTTACAAATCTAATGGCATCTGCTGAGAATAGTTGTACATGTAATCTGTGGCCATGGTAATGAACCAAGACTGGACATAGCAAGGAAAATATCATTTCCCTCTATTTACAGGTACAAGTAGAGTTTTGAATTATATAGAATGTTAACACCAAGCAAGCCCTGACATGAAGTAGACAATATCAATAACAGTGGTTTGACAGCTCCTCAAACTTTAAACACACTGAGGTATCCTCTTTGGTCATCTCTGTTGCTAACTCCTTTTGTTTGGAAAATAAGAAATGGCTTGATGTAATTGTTTCCATGTTTTCAAGAAGAAACCGAGACAGGGAAATGAGCTAAGCGAACAATGCTCTGTGCAGTTGTGGAGGCAGACACTGAACTGCACAGTGTTGCTGCTCACTGTTCCCTTCAGCATCTCAAAACTGGAATATTTGTAATTCTAAGAAATCATATATACTTTCACATAAATGAAATGGTTTCATGTTTCAGTAGTCATCCACCCCCCAAGAGGATTTTTTTCTTTGTTTTGTTTTATAGCTGAGTCTATTCAAGAGACTGGGGAGATGGCTTAGTTGAAAAAGTATTTTCTTCACAAACATCCTTAGAAAAGCCTGACCTATGCCCTGTGTTTTATTTCCAGCACTGAGGAAATGGAAACAGTCAGATCATTGGTACACTAAAGGACACCAGCCAAAGTTATTGTACTTGCAGTAGTTCATAGAAATACACACACACACACACACACACACACACACACACACACACGCACACACACGCACACACACACACGAAAAAGAGACAGAAAGAACGCCATACAAATGATGTTTAAACTTCCCCAGGTATCAAGTTATAGAAAATGTTTGCTGTGTTTTGATATTGTCTGAAATGATTTTTAATATAATCGTAGAAAAAGATTAGTCAAACCTCCCATTTACTTATTATCTGTTAAACTACTAGCTTTAGATACTTCATAAAAAAAAAGGTCAACTAGAATACTGGCATTAGTGAATTGGGTTAAATCAAATCTTGAATCTGAGTCAGATAGAATCAGATTACTTTTTTTCCCATTTAATTGTAAAGATATTTGTATATAAAAATCATGGCAATGTTTTGAAAAATGTTAATGTACTTTTACATTTCCAAAATGATTCCTGTTTTGAATATTTTTTACATTGTTCAATGGGCTTCAGAGAGTATTTTTGATAACTTAAAACTGAAAATTACCCACAGAATGGACACTTCAAAAACCATGAAGTCTTATAGAAAATTTTGGTAATTCTAAGTTCCTTCCAACCCTTTATATTAAACTTTTAAAACACAAAAATATCAAAAATGGAGTCATTTACTACCACCATTTATAACAATTTGTGGAAAAAGCCCACACCACACATATTGAAATCTCTGTAACAAAGAAAATGAATTTGTTTTACGCAAATAGTTTTCAATGGCTGAGTAAGTCTAGATCATTTCCATATTGAGATATGCAAAATATTTTACTCTGGTTTTCTTATCTATGTAATTTACCTTTATACATTTGGAGAATGTAAGTTATTCAAGTGGGAAAATATTTGAATAGAATTCTCTCATTCATAATTTATATAGTGAGTTCTCATACAGCAAGGTCGATCTAAGATAGAAAGTGATGTGTTCAACTATGGATAAAAGGGAAATGAAATTCTGACTTTTTGGAACTTGCAGTTAGGAAACTGGGGCATGTGCTCCTCTCTGGTACAGTATGGGATTTTATGAAGTGTGATTTCAGGCTCAGAGGAAGGATTGGTGTGTGAAAATCTAACCTGAGAAGTGACCCTTCACAAAAATTATCTGCAGAGCAGTGCATGGACTCATACAGAAGTTTACTTTGAAATAAGACTACAAGTATAAAATTACAGGCTGTTAAATAATACATACACACACACACACATCTATCTATTTATCTATCTGTCTATATATGTGTGTGTGTGTGTGTATATATATATATATATATACATATATATATATATATATGTATATATATATATGTATATATATAGATTCTTGTATACATGTATTTTTTAAAATTCTATTCAGTGTGACTACTGCTACATATTCATTAGTCATTACTTCTTTGCTATCGTTTCATTATACTTTAATCCCTTTCAGGGAAATACATTTTACTAAATTTATTTATTAATTTATTTCATCCATGAAATCTTTGCATAAATTTTTCTAATTTCACTTAATTTCTATCTTAACTATAGTCATTGTTCATTTAACAAATGGAACAACTATAAATAGCCAAATGCTATTCATTTCAGTTACTCTGGAAGCTGCAAATTTGCAGTAGTTATTTTCCATGTGTAAATGGAAAAGAGGTTTTAGCACTATGGGAAAGAAAACAGATAGGTAACTTGCCTTCTTGAGAAGGCTTGGATGCAAAGGCACTGGAGTGTGATGGAACATGAGGTTCTGGCAAGATATGTATGTAGAAAACTAAGTAACAAACAAAGCAGTGTATCTATGGAGCTGTGTTGGCATTCCTTGTCTGCAGATCAACTGGGGGAGCACATTCTATAGATCTCCATAGCTTTAAAGTATTTAGAAAGCGTATGGTATTTCAGGTACCTGTGCCTGTCCAGCACCATGTTGTGTGTTCCAGCTTTTCCCCTTTTTTTCTATCATCATTTTTCTCTGATAGAAAACACCCTAGTTCTCTTTGTCTACCATTCATTTTCCTATACTTTGAACCCACAGCATACATAGTTTCACAGCTGTTAATGACTCCCTCTACCTTCCTACCTACAGTGCCCCCAAAGGTTCTGTATTTGAGTAGACTTATTTTAGAAAGTGCCTTACTGGAGTCAGCCAAACTTTTATTTCATTCCTCCCTATTTCATGCCATAAAGTCATGTCATATACTTCCAATCTAGTAGTTTATGAGTGAGTCTGCATTTTGTGATTGAACACCCAAAACTGTGGTTAATTTTGTTTTTAATTTGTACACAGTAAAGTTCACACAATGTAGTCTGTAGATCTACTGATTCTAGCTGATACTATCTGCCACAGCACAGTCTTACCAAGCAATTGCATCCTTCTAAAATTATCTAAAATGTATGTCAAAAACAATCATATTTTCAATTTACTACACCCACTGAGCTTTAGAGATTTAGAGCCTGAAATTTAGCTCTGACTTTCATGACTGCCAGATGAATGGAGCCATGTGCCTTTGAAAGATTAGAGTGTGTCTTCTTCATGCCGTGACAGTCAACTAAGATTTGAGCCAGACAAGCATCTCATGCTATTATCCCAGCAATAGGAGGCTGAAGCATAAGTATTGGAAATTCAAAGACTCCCTGGCTTACATTGTGATTTCCTGTCTAAATTAATGAATCTCAAAGACAAAACCAGTTAGTTAGAGCTATAATAATGTATTACAACTAATTTCTGAGTCATATACATTTTATAGATAAAAAATAAGTTTTTCTGTTTACCTGTTTAAAAACATGTTAGTTTTTCCCACTTTTCAAATTGAATAAAATTAAAAATATAAACTCTAAATATTATATCTAGCTTTCTATGTGAACAAAGCTCTTTAAGTATTTTCATTATAATTATTATTTATTTACTTAGTGTGCATGTGTATGTGTATGCATGAATGAACATGCCACAGTGTACATGTATGTGGAGGCCAGTGGAAAATTTGTGAGAGTGAATTCTTTCCTTTCATCATGTAGCTCCCAGGACCAGTGTCAGGTGATCAGAAAGAGGCAGGAAACACCCTTATCTCTAGAGACATCAGTTTTACCTACTCCAAACAAAGATCTTTGGCACAGCCATATCTAAATGGAATGGCAGAAATCAGAAAGCCAGCACAGCTATTTGACAAAGATCCAGCAAAGCTGCCATGCCACCTTTGGTTTTCCTCTCCACTTGTTACATACTTGGCGCACTTTTAATATTTGTACAATTTGAGGATATTGGGTTGATGAAAAATTCCTTATGAATCATTTATGCCTTCTCCCAGGAATGCTGTTTCTAAGTTTACCCAGGAAAGTCCCGAACACACTATTTCCCCCTCAACCCCTTGCTTTTAGGGAGATATCCTTGTCTATTTGAAGGTCTTCCTTATACTTTGGAAGTTGTGACACATAAAGAAGCTATGCTTCTTCATGAGGCTATGAGACATTCTTAAAACACGTGTTCCTGTACTTACACAGGAACAAGATATTCAAAACAAAGCAAAATTAAAAAGATCAACAAGATTCAGTGGGCTAGAAGAATTGTCCGCAGTTCAGATTACAAGCCTCTTTCAAAAATTGGGTTATGGGGTTAATGAATAAGAATGATAACTTTGTTTATTAATGATGTCAAAACTTGAGGGAAAATGATTGGAAATAACTCCATTCTGTCATAGTTTATTAATAATGACTAAAAGATGAACAAAAGGAAGTGAAACGCATGTCCCCAAACAAAAAATGATATGATATATGTTTTGGGAACATCATGAATGTATCCCTGCTTAGTAAATTCTGTATAAATAAAGAAACACTCTAGCTGCTAGTCAGTCAGGCTGCAAGATTCTTTTGAGCACTATGGCCTGGCTCATTTCCTTCTCCCACCAACTCCTTACACCCTCTGCAAGACCCATCCACCACAGGGGATGGCTCCCAGCAGATCTTTAGGTCACTTTGGTTGAATCCTTAATATCTGATCTGCTTTCTGACTATAAGTCACAGCTCCCACATCTATGGCTCAAAGAGCATTTTAGGAGAAAAGAGGCAGAAAAAATTTAAGACTCTGAATACCAGAAAGCCCTCTGTTAGATAATTCTTCTTGAAAACAGCTATAGAAATAAATTTGGAGCAATGGTATTATCAATGTATATTAATGTATTGAAATGCTTTGTATTTCAACAGTCAAAATGGGAGGAAGAAAGTGATGTATTTCTAGTTCAATTACAAATATTTAAATATAAAATAAAAATAAAAATATAATTGATATAATTGTCCAACTTTAAATTCCCTAGCCTTGGAGCCACAAAATTATTGGTCCAACAAGTTTTCACCAATGATATAATATGGACTCATCTTGGAGGTAAACAAAAACTGTTTAATAGATGTAATTCCTACTCAACCTGATAGAATTCCTATTCAGTAATGTAAACTAGACAACTGTCTGTGGCTTGGGAAGTCATAGAGTCTAGAAGAGAACCTATTCCTGCTATATACCTAAAAAAAGTATTGTCTCTAAATGTAGAATGACATATTTTAATACCCACAAATAAGTTTAACTCTTGCCTCTCATCTAGAAGCTTCTTTATGCAACAGATGAGGATCATTACCAGGATCCACAGATAGTCATAAACTATAACACAGAAACACATAACAACTTTGGGATGCCAAAGCCACTGAAATATCTGCCAATGAAATGCCAAAACCTAAGGTCAGGGAAAGGGAAAAAAGAAAAGAAAGATTAAGAGTCAGAAGGTCAGGATGCCTATTGCTTGACCATGTCACCTAGACATGGCAGAAAGACAACACACCCTCATGTAATTTTAACAATATAATTGCCTTAATAAGAACAGCATAATAACAACACTAGTTAACATGGTAAATGTGGACATGGATAATTTGACATGGTCCTAACTCAGGATAAAGAGCTAAGGAAGGTCAATGGCTGCTGAGAAACAGAGAAACAGTTTCCTTCAGGATTGCCTTTTTGCATACATTATTATATATAATACATATTTTATTATTGTTATTATTGTATGTATACAATTATGAAATGAAGAATGAGGACAAGTGAGAAGTTGGAGAGGGAAAGTGTAGGAATGTTGTAGATATATCATTTAAATATGAAGTTCACAAAAAGTATTTAATTTTTTTTAAATTCAGTGCATTTTATCTGAGAGCAACATTATTTCTAAGGAAATTGATTATACTTAATAAAATTAGTATTAGGATTGTAGTTGGTTAAATTCATAATAGCATGATAAATTTTGAGGAGAGCATATTTTAAATATATTAACTCTGATGTTGTATTTTAGATGTTAGTAGTTTTGCAAAAAGAGTCTTAAAATTTGGCCTAAATGATAATTTTTATTTATCTGAATTCAGGGTTTATGAACTTTTGGAACAAATACAACGGAACCAATATGCCATCATCTGTTCACTTGAGGTGGATTTGAAGGTAATATCTTCTAATACTGGGGATATTATTCAAATAGAAATTTATAATTATTCTGTTTGAACTTGAGAATTTTGAAGGTTTAATTTGAGATAATATATACATCTTATTTGTTAAAAATATTGCACTACTAACAGAGATCCATGCTTGATCTTCTCACAGCATTGTTTCCTTAATATATATGTTGATGTTTCAGCTGGCAAAAGAAAGCACCCACTTTTGTTTCATTAATTTCATGACGAATTTATAATTTTGTGTGTATTCATATAAAGATTGTCCAAATTGTTCTTTGGTCAAGATAAAACAGTTGCTAAGCATATGTTAAATACTGGAAACACATCCACTCTATGGGTGTGTATGTG
Source organism: Onychomys torridus (assembly GCF_903995425.1). Classification (NCBI taxonomy): domain Eukaryota; kingdom Metazoa; phylum Chordata; class Mammalia; order Rodentia; family Cricetidae; genus Onychomys; species Onychomys torridus. Next base: position 24,465,681 of record NC_050460.1, on the reverse strand, counting down.
TGTGTGTGTGAGAGAGAACTAGAAAGAACTGTTCATTATTTATATTTTCACCTGGTATTTTTGATAAATTCTGATGCTTCTTTTATTACTGCTTAAAATGCAAAAAGCCATTAATGGCTTATTTATATCTTCTCTGCTTCAGGCTTAGAGTAAATCATCCATATAAAAAGGCAAATCTCTCATAAGCAGAGAATCATTTCAAGATACCAAGATCTGAAAACTACAGTGTGGTTATTTGTCAACAGACAAATATAGGAAATACCTTTTTTTCTTTTGTGTATGTGTATACATATGTGTTGGTGTGTATCTCTGTGCACATATGTGAATTCAACATACAGGTATACAATGAAAATAGAATTACACTTATGTAGACCTATACACATTTGTATATGCATATATGTATTGTAAAAAGATACATATGTAGGTATACTTTTTCTGTATATCACACACACATATGCACACACACACACACACACACATATATATATATTTCATAGAACACATAGAATTTCACCTAATTATGCCATAGCATTATGAATACTTTAGAATGCAACCATTACATGCCTGAACACACACACACACACACACACACACACACACACACACACACACATGTATATGTATATATATACATAAATTTTATTTCTATAAATTAATGTAATATAACAACCTCCAATTTATATATAATACAATTTTCTTTTCCTTTCATCATTAATAGTTTCCCTCCCTATCATTAATTAAACTCAGTGAGGTAGGATATAGCTACTGATTTTCTCAAGGTTGTAAAACATAGAAAGTTGTTCCAATTAAAAAATAGCAACAACTAGGTAAAACAAATTACTTCAGGGTTTTGCTTTTAGCCACATTTTACACATTATAAGTGAAAAATTGCTATTTTTTGTTTTATTTTATACAATATTAACAATTTCATCTTTTGCTTGTTCACAGTAAAGATATTAAGACTTCAAATATAGAAAGATTTTCCTTTCACTGAACACATTGCCCTGTTTTTTTCCTCTGCAAACAATTTCTTGACATTATGGCAAGAAGTCAGATGTCATTTCTCTAATCTTATTTTTTATTTGTAATGATTTACTCCATAATATGTTCATACATTTTGCATATTAATCCAATGTGAACTTTTAACTACCACTTGTGATACAATAAGGCTTCTAAGTTTAGAGCTGTTACAACTACAATTGCTTTTCCAGTTCACGAGCAAGCTGCCTCTTCACCCTCCATTAATCTGTTTTCACTATTCACAGCAATAGTTTTGGTTATGCTTTTGTAGCTTAGTATACATTTTAATTTATCTGTTTCATTTGAGACTCTCCTGCATGAATGAGTACAGTATTTGCATCATGCCCACTCCTCACTGTCTTTACACTAACACCTCCCAGGTACCTTCCATCCCACACTCTCTCAAACATGATCCCTTCTTTAATAACAGTCTTGTTTGTACAAATGTGTGTGAGCCTGTGTGAGTGCATGTGTGTATATATGTGTGTGTAAATATAGTCTATTGAGTCTATTTGGTGTTTCTTGTGTATGTGCATGTGTTTGTACTTGTGTGTGTGTATGTGCATGTGTGTGTGTGTGTAAGACTCACCGCTTGGGATTTGATAAGCATCCAGAGGACATTTCCCTAGAGAAGCATGACTGTTCCTCTCTAAAAGTATACTGTAGTTCCAGATCCATTGGTAGGGCTTTCAGTCATCCAATTTGGCATGCCGAATTCTGGTTCATTGTGTAGGTTTTATTTAGGCAAATATATATTTGAGATTTCATGGGTGCATTCCTATATTTCGAAGATACTATTTCACAGCAAATGTGCAGTTCCCAGATGCTGTGGGATGACTTTCTGTATGCTGTGAAGGTGTTGCTCTGATTGATAGATAAATAAAATGATGATTGGTCAGTAGCCAGGCAGGAAGTACAGTGTAGGTGAGATAAAGAGAGAGAAGAATTCTGGGCAGTGGAAGACTGAGTCAGGAAACACTGCCAGCTGCCTCTGACATGAGAAGATATAAAGTATTGGTAAGCCACAAGCCACGTGGCAACTTAGAGATTAATAGAAATGGGTTAATTTCAGATGTAAGATCTACATAGCAAGAAGCCTGAGCCATTGGGCAAAACAATTTAAATAATATAAGCATCGACGTGTTTATTTGGGTCTGAGGCTGCAGGAGCCGGGTGGACACTGGAATATTCCAGCTGCACCCAGCCACACAATCTTTCTTTCTCCTCTTCTGCAATGTTTCCTGAGTCTTATGTGTAGCAATTGCATTGTACATGCATCAGTTGAGATTGGGGCTCCAATTGCATTTTGTCTAGTTGTGACTTTCTGTAATGATCTCCATCTCCTGATGACCAAAGCTTCTTTGATGAGTGGTGTGAGCTATGCTTATCTGTGGCTATACATTTTTTTGAAGGCAGTTAAATATTATACTTGTTTTGGAAATTAGCAATACTAAGTTTTCCTCTAGGATCTATGATTTCATCAGCTACAGGAAGAAAGCTAGGTTTGTGCAACCACCATCAATTACCTCCTATTGAATGGTCATTATGTTCAATTAGAGAACTGTTGGTTATCACCAAGATATGAGTTACCACTTTTGAAGATTTGGAATATCTTGTCATGTTATTTATTTTTGTATTTTATAGCTGTCTCACTTTTTCAGACTACTGATTAACTTTCTCCCTCAGTAGCTTGCCTAACAACTTTAAGTATAATGAGTTCTAGTTCCCAAGGAGGATCACAGGTTAATTTCAGCTTGATTCCTCCACATTCTGTGACTGTGTAGTATTTTTGACAATAGAATCTTATTTTCAAGTCTGTCAGACAACCAAAGGTAATGACAATATACTGTAATATGTATTTCCCGAAACCTAACCACTTACCATGGCTCTAGAAATCATTGAACGTGGAGGAGATCCTACAGATATCTCTTTAGTATGCCAGCATAATCCTTACTTCACAATAAATAATTGTTCTCACAGATTTGTGTAGTCCTCACTCCTTGTCAAGGAACTTCTCTTTGTAACAAACAGAAACAATTACATAAAATCTCATCCAATCAAAATCCTGTTGTAGAGACTAGACTCTGTCAATACATCTCCAAAACAACTCAGGCACTTAAGGCTCAGGGAAACATTGCAGAGGCAGTGTAAAAATATTCTAAGAATTAGAGGATCAGGGAGTTTGTTGTGAGAATGGGTCTACAAGTAATCTTGGTAGCTACATCTATAACTTCTCAACAACATGACTGTTTAAACCATGAGCTGAACATGAACAACAGCAATAGATATATTAAAGTTCATGTTGGAAAATCCGAAGTCTCAATCATACATAAAGCCCACAAAATCCACAGCAATGTCAGAAAAAGTCATTTAATATCATAGAAGAAATTTGTATATTTGTTGGTATATGTGTGTGTGTGATGTTGTAATATATAAAGAATTGTATATACATATATGTGTATATACAATTTGAGCTGCATAAAGAGTTGTGGTAAAATAAATAAATTAGTGCACCAACTATGCTTCTCTTTGAATCTGAATGAACTCCATGAACATTTCAAGGAAAGGGTTTTGGAGAAACATTTCATTGACAATTTTGAAGAATCTCAAAAGACTATCATGTTGTTCTTTCTCTTTTTTTAAAATGCCTATTCTTGAGTAATGCCTCAGTTTCAGCACATATTTGTTTTGCTTCTTTGAGGTAAGGCATTAAGATGTAGCTCATGTTTCCTTAGAAATCATACTACCATGACTCTGCCTTAACTTCCAAAATTGCTGAGGACTAATGTTATTCTAAGGTGAATCAAAATAAATTTCACTTCATACTGTGTTTACCACATCCTATACTGAGGCTACATCATGAAATTAGTAGCTCAAATGATGAAACTACACTTTGAGATCTGGAGGCTGGACATCAGAGGTTCAGTGTTTGTCTGGGGTAGCTCTTTCTGGGGACTGTAGGAAATTACATTTTCTGTCTCTTCCTATCAAGTGTTTGCTGATTGATATTCTGTATCCAGTTTGGAAACAACACCTCACTGATCTTAGTTTCGATCCACGTATGTTATTTTCCAATATTGTGGTTGTCAAAATTTCCCTTTTGATGAAGACAACACTCACACTGAATTAAGGGATGAGCCTATTCAAACACACAACCATGTTATCTGTAATTCATGTTTACATTTATCCCGAACTCATTTCTAAGTCTTTCCACATTCTGAGGCGACCTAACTGGAGATCAGTATTTCCATATCTTGACTGTTGAGGACACAGCCAGAACCCTAGCACAGATTTTCCAGTGCTACCAGTTATGACAGCTGGAAATTCTTTGGCAGATTAAATGTGCCCTGGAGTGCCTGGGCCATCTCTGCTTTATAATCCCTGAACTATACCACACAGTCTGTTATTTTGTAACAAAAGATAAGGCAGTGTTTGAGAGAGGTCTCTGAAGTACCTAAATGATCCAGAAGGTAAGTCTGTACATCTGACCTCTGGCTAGCTACTTCAAATTTTAATTACACTGAGGACACCCGCAGATGATACTGCAAATAATGCAAAATACTTTGGTTGAGTGCAGATAAAGATGCAGCTATTCAATCCAGTTTGTGAGTACTATTGTTTTAAGTAAGAGATAAACACATTAAAAAAAAATAACAGATTGTTCTCAGCCACATCTTCAGTATCAGTATCAAAGCAAGGAGTGAACAGTAAAATGGAGTATGTACAAGAGAGGGTTTGCATAGAATAGGAGGGTGAATGACATTTCTATAAACCCTACTCTGTCAGATACAAATAATGGCTTACATCACAGCTAAGTAATGTTCTCAGTGTGCTTTTGCTTAAACCCACAAATCTCTTTCAATTATGTCCTCTGTGCTTTGGAAAGTTAGACATACACTTAAGAAGCTTAAAATAGTATTGTCTCTCTGAAGATATTTGTACACTTCTTCCACAAACCATTTTATAGTCTCAACAGCATTCACAACTGTCCACCTCTGGGGAAGGAAGGAGATCTCAATGGGTAAAGTGCTGGTTGAGAAGCATGGGTATCTGAGTTCCATTGCTAAACCCATGTTGCTGTAAAATCACATGTTGTTATGCGTTTGCAACCCCAGTGCTGGGTGCATGTGAGTGTGTGTGTGTGTGTGTGTGTGTGTGTGTGTGTGTGCACATGCACACATACACACACAGAGATAGACAGATGATAGATAGATAGATAGATAGATAGATAGATAGATAGATACATAGATAGATAGATAGATAGATAGATACATGGATGGATAGATAGATAGATAGAAAAATAGAGATACACACATATCAAAATATAAGATAAAAATAGATAAACCATAATCACATATTCTAGAACTTGCTGAGAAACCCAGATTTAAGGATCATGTCCTACAGACACTCATGACTTCCAGTGTATTCTAAAAATCTTTTGCCATCTGTAAGTCTGAATATAGAAACTGTATTGATTTTCCAACCCAGTAACTGGAGGCTAAAAATTCTTTTTTTTCTAAATTCTGGCTGAATTCTCTTTCCACATTGTCTCCTGCCTTCATTTCCCTAATGGATAAGAGGCTAACTAATGAGGCTAACATGGTAATTCCAGCACTGTGTCCTAGAATCATTTTAATCAATATCACTGTCATATTCAATGTTATTTTATTAATATTTGCTCATAGCATAACCTGCTCCCCAAATTTCAAGGCTTTAATAGCCATCTTATTTTCAGGACACTTTTGACAACTTTCTTCCTCTGAGCAGCTTCTTCCTTGGCTAATGGAGCATTCTGTTCAGTAGTAACTTCTACAAGGCTGAAGAAATTTATTTAAGATATCATTTTAAAATGTATTTTACTTGTAAAGTTTTTTTAGAATGTATTTTTGTAATACAATATTAACTAAAGAATTTGACTCGCAGATTTCACAGAGTAACACTGGTCTTTTGTATGGCTTCTCAGTCATTAATGTGCATTAAGTTCAGCATGAACATCTAGATTTTTATCAGGATGAAGATGGATGGACCCCAGAATGTCTTTTATTACATAGCTCAACTTTTATTTATGATTTTTCTAATGAACAAATGATCAACGTTTGTGCATTAAGTTTTCTGAATGCATTCAGTATGTTTAGATTGTAGGATGGCTAATTCATTCTGTGTAGGATATTCATCACTCTTCCTACCTATGATTTTGAATCATGAGATGTTTGAAATATATTGTCGTAGTTATTTGAAAAGAACAATAATTTACTGTTGACTCCAATCACCTTTCTCTGCAAACTGTACCACACCTTCTACCTCTTACCTGTGTAAAGATTTGTTTCCTTTGATTATCAAGCCATCCTTCCCTCTCCACCTTTCTAGCCTATGGTATATTCTATCCTTTTACGAATTCAACACTTACTTTGGAATCTGCTCATATGTAAAGTAATATAGTATTTGTCTTTGTGAGTCTGTCTTACTTCATTTAACATATCTTTCAGGTTCATTCACATTCTCTGAAGCGACAACTTTTTCATATTATACATCTGAACTCAAAATGATTATGACAACATGCATAATGCCTGAATAAGCTCAAGCCAGAGAAAGCACCAGTATAAAGATTAAGAGGTCCCACTGCTGGCTGAGCAGCTACTAGTATATTTTATTTACTTATTGCTACAGAGAGAGGAAAAGTCATTAGTGTTACAACAAAAATTTGACTTGAGAGAGAGAAAGAGAGAGAGACAGACAGACAGACAGACAGACAGAGAGACAGATAGACAGAGAGAATGAGAGAGCAAAGAGAGGGCCATGAAGTTAGTTAAATAATGAGGTGAGTGAAAACATAGTAGGAGTTGGGGAAAGGAATGGATATAATCAAAATGAATTTCTGAAGTCTACTCCTCTGTGGCTCAACCCTTTTCCGAACACTCTTTAGTGTCTTCGAATACTTTTTTGTCTAATTTTCTAAGAGTTTGAGACTATCTGAAGAAGAGTCACTTTCTTTCTCTCTCTCTCTCTCTCTCTCTCTCTCTCTCTCTCTCTTTCTCTCTCTCCTCTCTGAGTTTGTGTGCAAAGACAGAGAGAGAGGGGGAGAGAGAAGTTGTGTGTGTGTTTCTTTCTCCATACTTTCTAAGGTCTTTCAAAATGTAATGAATGTTTAACACAACAATGGAATATACACTTCAGATGTTTCTTACTTAACCTTCTTGTGTACTTTATGTCTCACTCCCCTACATCTCTCTGATTGACTCTTTTTTGCCTCATGTGAAGTTATTGATAACCATCAGATTTCTAAGTCTCCAATTTATAGCATTCTGTTTCCCTCTCTGTTTTTATGTTCCTTTCTGCTTTTTTCTAACAAAATCCTGTGATGCATTAAGAACAGTAAGTGTGAATTTTAGAAAAATCGCAATGAGACTATTTGCAAACTCATGGTGGCATATGTCATAAGGGATGGCTTTCAATCCTGAGTCAGATAGTGTGAAAGGTGTTTGAACAGAGCAGAGGATCAATAAAGTAATACTTCCTTACCCGAATAATAAAGGAATAAAGGGGCAAATGACCATCAGCCCTGCCACAAAACCTTCAACATTAAAATTTATCCTGACTTCAAGATATGCTGGGCCAATGGGGGTGTAAAACTTCTGGGAGTGGCCAAGAAAAAACTGGTCCAACTTGAGGCCTTTGCCATGAGAGGGAGCCTATGCCTGACATAGCCTGGATGGCCAGGAACCAAAGGCAGGATTGCCCAGAAATCCAGGATAGAACCAAACACAATTGGCCAAAAAATTAATTTAAATTAAAAAAAAAAAACAAAAAGATAAAAATAAAAAATAATATTTTGTTCTATTCATAGATTGGTGCTATTGGTGAAATTATTAAGGCCACTCCATGTAGTTAAAAGGGAGGTTTATTTTGTGGGGTAACTTACAAATGAAGGGGTAGGTTGCAGGGTCTGGCAAAGGTATAGGGCAGTCCGGCAATGTTCTCTGGAGAACTCTGCTCGGTCTACCTCCAGCGTCCAGTGTCCCGGAACCAAGAGAGCGACCTCCTCCTTCCTGATCCTTGGTCTTCTGCTCCCTCCTCTGCCCCGCCTTGTGGGCGTGATCATTACTGAAGCCTCAATGGGGGTTGGAACTTCCAGGCCAATGCTGGGATGGCTATCCACTACATCACCCCCTTTTGTCTAAATAAGAAAGTTCTAACCTAATATAAGACTATACATAAAGAGATGGTTATCAAATATTGTCCAGGAGTAATGAGGGATAATGACTTAGATAAGTTGGAATTACAATAAGTGCAAACAATATCAAGCAAAAAACACGTAGTAAAATCCAGGGAAGTCTAGAGCATGGGTAGGTGGCATGTTACAAAGATCATTCCAAAAGGTGTCCTATCCTAAAGAACCTGAGTCTAATATATAATATATTTTATCTAAGATATTATATACGTATATATACTAAGTTGTAACTGTAACTGCTAATCTTTAACCTCATCAAAGACCTGAGAAGGAATATAATAATACCTGAGAAATGGGAGAAGGACACAAGCAACTTTCGGGAGTCTTGCAAGAGTAGACAGAGACAGCTAGCAGCTTGTACAGTCACCTAATGTTTCTCAGTATCATTGGTGCATTTAAATTGGCTACAGGCCTAGAGTATCTGACAGACCATTTTTAGAAGCAGGAATTCTGAAAGACCATCTTACCCTGTCTTGGCAAAGTATGGTGGTCGCTTTTATTGTGTCCTGCTTGTCCAGAAAGGACAGCATTTGTACTGTCAGCAATTGAGGCAAGGGCAGTTCTTTGCCCAGTAGGCCATTTTTTGCCAAGAAGACAAACTTCCAAATGGAAATGTCTTAGAAGCCCAACATTCTCTTGGGATCAAATTGGTGCTGTCAGGAGCAATTGTGTCTCACGTCAACAGAATTTTAAATTATTTAAATGCCATATTTTCTAGGTCCATGAAGTGTTTGAAGATTACCTGTCCATCTGATCTATGTATTTATAAATCTGGATAACCTAACTAACATAATTATAGAGGTGACAAGCATAGGTGACAATAACTCTGTAAGTCTCATCTATCTAAACACCTTAAGGACTAAGGCTTTCTATAAATAAGGCAAACAGTCTGTAAGCAATTGTACAGTAAAAGGACAATGACTTCAAATTGTGACAATACATAAAATATCTTTAACAGAGGTAGGAATGTATAGTGTAATATGCAATATGATAATAATCCTAAATATATATCAGTATACAGAATATCTTAAACAGAACTAGAACATATATACAGTATGAAAGACATAAATTCATATTTGTATCAATATACAAATATTTTAAATAAGAGTAAAAATATGTGTACAATATAACAAACATAGTTCTGTATTTGTATCAATATACAAATTATCTTAAATAGGAATATAAAAAGTTTATATTTGTATCAACATATAAGAATTCATAACAGTGTAAAGGCTGCTATATTACTAAATTTGTTTACTAATGTATGTGATAGTCTACCATAATATCTAGCCCAATTATCATCAGAAGGGGTTGATCCAGCAACTTGATGGGAACATATGCAGAGACTCAGAGCAAAACACTAGGCAGAACCAGGTGAACCCCCAGAAGAACGGGAGTAAGGACCATAGGAGCCAGGGGTATCCATGACATCAGGAAAACACAACCTGTGTAATCAACTACTCAGGGCTCATAGGTCTGCAATAGGTCCTCTACATATACCTATTTGTTTAGGTCCCCTACATATATACCTTATAGTTGTGTAGCTTAATGTTCTTGTGAACTCCCAACAATGGGAGCTGTTTTGACTCTGACTCTTACCTGTTCTTGAGACCCCTTTTCCTTCTATAGGGTTTCCTTATTCTGCCTTAGTATGGGTCTTTGTGCCTAGACTTATTGGAATGCCTAGCATGGTGGATATCCCTGGGAGATCTGCTCTTTTCCTTTTTTTCTCTCTTTCTTTCTTTCTTTCTTTCTTTCTTTCTTTCTTTCTTTCTTTCTTTCTTTCTTTCTTTCTATTTCTCATTTGCTTGTTTTGAAGGTAAAGGAGGAGGTGTGGATCTGGGAGAGATGGGAGATGGGAAGGTGATCTGTTAAGAGTGGGGGAAGGGGAAACTGTGGCCAGGATGTAAAGCAAGAGGAAAGAATAAAAGAAAAACTAATCATAAAATCAAAAAAGATATCAAGTAAATTACAGAATCAGACAAATCGAATGGAAGCACATGAATTATGAACCAACGGCTGTGGAGCCCCCAACTTGATCAGGCCTTCTGGATAAGTGAGACAACTGAATAGCTTCAACTATTTGGGAGGCACCCAGGCAGTGGGACCCAGACCTGTCCTTAGTGCATGAGCTGGCTGTTTGGAACCTGGGGCTTATGTGGGGACACTTTGCTCAGCCTGGAAAGGGGGGACTGGACAGGGGAACCCATGGAAGTTGACCTTTGCAAGGCTGTACTTAGAGTGAAATAAGTGTACAACTGAACCACAAAGAAGGTGAACACAAAACTGATAGTGACATTATTACCTAATGTGCACTACCTATTTTAATTTCCTTCAGAGAAGAAACAGGACACAAAAGCCACAACATCAATTATCGATTAATTCCCATTAGGTTACTAATTTCCTATGAACTAATAATATTGCAATTCATCAATGTTTCCAAATTTTTGTCAGTTTCATTAAAGTACCAAGATTGAACTCTTCTTTGAAGAAATGTAATGAATTGATGTGCACTTGACTTTTTAAGATCTCAAAACATCAGTGGTAGTCACCTATATTTATGCACTAGTACTTGTCCTTCAAGAATGTTTAGTATAGCTGTGGACTGACTAGACTGGGGCTTTGAATTACAGCATCTTTAGGTCCTCAGTGGAACCAGCACAACACTGAGAGGTATGACCAGTGAAGTCTGAAAAACCAATTCCTCCATGAACTGTGCTTTAGACATTTTCCCATCACAGCACTTGAAAATACATACTTACATCTACCTTCAAATTACAAGTTCTCATAACACAGTGTCCTGCACAGAAAATGCTATTATTATTCTAGCTCCTAACACATTCAAGTGTTTTTATTTTGCTGAGTTTTCTTTCTTTTTTTGTTTTGTTTTGTTTTGTAAACTCCTTTAATGGATAATTATCATTTTATCTTTTTAATTTCAATTGCAAGAGATGTGTAATTAATGTTGTAGCAGGTAAGACATTCACTCAAATGGTTTCCATTTTATTAGCTCATATATAGTTTTACTCATATGATATCCTTACTATTCAAACACGTATTTTTAGTGAGAACTTAGAAATAATTGACAACAAATGCTAATGTTTCTTGTGTTTGGTATTGAAATCTTTCTATTCTTGAAGAGTAGAAACTTGCTTCCTGGCAACAAAAAACATCACAGAAAAACAAATAGCATTGCTTTAGCCATGCCTTATGAATCATTATTTTTTGCCATGATTTCTTCACTTAAGGAAATTCAGCTAGAAAATGTTTCACATAATAAATTGGTAAGTCACCAACAGGTTATAGACTGTAGATTTACACTTAACATTTTGAGTGTATGATTCACTCTTAATTTATGGGTGGGTATGATTGCATATATTTGTACTATATAACATGATATTTTAGTAAATATATAACTTTCTAGTTTCATTTCCATCATGGTGATGAAATACCTGACAAAAATCAGGTGAGGAGAGAAAGGTTTTATTTAGTGTATTTGCAGGGTTTGCATCATCATTGTGGATAAATAACAGTGGCTGAGGCTTGAAGCAGATAAAGTCAAGAGCAAAGCGGGGAGAAAAGCATGGATTCTTACTTGCTGAATGGCTCTCAGCTCATTCTCACTTCTCTTTTATTGTTCCGGACCTACAGCCCAGGAATGATGTCACCTACAGCACGCCAGATCTTACTGAATCTATTAACAATCAAGACAAATCCCTATGGATTTGCCTACAGGGTAACCTCATCTGAGTATTTCTTCATTAAGACTCTTTTATCATTTGGGCAGTGGTGATGTTCACCTTTAATCCCAGTACTTGACAGGCAGAGGCAGGCAGATCTATGTGGTGAGTTCAAGGCCAGCTTGGTCTACAGAATAAGTTCCAGGACCAGGCTCCAAAGCTACACAAAGAAACCCTATCTCAAATAGCCCAAAAGCCAAAAAGCCAAAAAGCCACACACACAAACAGACTCCTTTATCCAGGAATTCTGGGATCTATTAAGGTATTAATTACTACTAACCAGCAAATACCCTTTGCAAAATGTTAGTATTTCTATTATCTTAAGTACTTTTATAATTTTATGTCATGAAACTTTAGCTATAATCCCCAGGCTCTACAATGGATGTGAATTTATTCCTTCTTTCTCACTGCAAATACATCTCCTTTGACAAGCATCTACTTTGGCTTATCCTTCGATATATTATATTTAAGTTATGTATGTTATTCTCAAAAATGCAAATATTACATGACATTTTACTCCTTAAATTTGCAAAAGGTTATTTCAGAGACTCCGAGAATTGCATCATACTTTTCAGTAAACAAACTGCATTAACTTGGTATATCAAGCTGATATTATAAATTGAGTGAGAATGACCTCCTACCCTAAAGGAACACTCTAACATCTGGCACAGAATTTGCCTCTTAACTTCACTGTTCTGGTTAATACTGATTCAATTATTTCAGGAACAGTATTTTTTGAGTAGATGACTGTCTTTACCTGTTGTTTATATAGGTATTATTTCATCGCCATGGTTTAAAATGGATAATTTTTGGTTATATTGATGATCAGCACTGATAATATATTTCTAAACAAAGGAGTATAACTAATGTTTGCAATATATGTAGATATAGAAATCTTTCTTAATGTCATGTGACATGAGTAAGTGTTTGGCTAGGGAATGTACATATGTTCTAAATTTTGTCATGACTGGTATAGATAGGAAATATTCTCTTTGGAGGTACTTTTATTTCTGTTTTCTACATATGGAAACTAAAGTTTATCTACATATGGGAATTAAAGTTTATCTATTTAGTAAATTTTCTTTAGCAAAATAAATCAAATCCATAATTAATGCTGAAAGTATTAAGTATAGAAATCTAATAGAATGCTTCATTGATCAATGGGCAGCTAACATATCACATGACTTATTGATAGTACATATGGTGATAAGTACTGTAAGACTTATCATGACCACAGCAACTCTCATAAAAGGAAACATTCAATTGGTGCTGGCTTACAGCTTTAGAGGTTTAGTTCATTATTGTCATTGCTGGAACCATGGTGACATACAAGCAGGAGTACTGGAGAAGGAGTTGAGAACTCTATCTCTTTTTTTTTTCAATAATTAAATTTATTTATTTTATACCCTGACCAAAGTTTTCCCTCTCTCCTTTCCTCCCACCACCACTTCCCTCCCCTTCATTCACTCCCTCTCTGTTTCTGTTCAGAAAGGGTCAGGACTCCCATGAATATCAACAAAACATGGTATATCAAGACTAAGCATCTCCCTTGTATTAAGGCTGAGAAAGGCCACAAAATATGAGGAATAGGATACCAAAAGCAAGCAAAAGAATTAAAGACATCCCCTGATTCCAATGTTAGGAGTCCCTCAATTTGATCAAGCTTCACAACTATCACATATAAGTAGAGGGCCTAGGTTGTTCCCAAGTAGGCCCCCTGGTTGTTGGTTCAGACTCTGTGAGCTCCTCTGAACCCAGGTTGGTTGATACTGTGAGGTGATTGTTTGTTTGTTTGTTTGTTTGTTTGTTTGTTTTTATGATATCCTTGACCTCTTGCTTGTCCAGTCATTCCTCTGTCCCTTTGGCAAGATTCACCAAGCTCCACCTAATGTTTGGCTGTGGGTCTCTGTATTTGCTTCCATAAGTTATTGGATGAAACCTCTCTGATGACAAATGAGGTAGGCACCAATCTATTAGTATAGCAGAATATTGTTAGGCAATACATTGACATTTTTTTCTCTAACAATGTTAGGCTCTATTTGAAGACAAATGGATAGAAGTAGAAAAAAAATCACCCTGAGTGAGGTATCCCAGACCCAGAAAGACAAACATGATATGTGCTCATTTATAAGTGGATATTGGCTATAAAGTAAAGGGCAACCATACTACAATCTATAGACCAAGAGAGGCTAGGTAACAAGGAGGGCTCAATGGAGGATGCTTTGACCTCCCTGGGAAGGGGAAGAAAAAGTGATCATATGGATGTACTGAGTGGGGGTAGTTGGGGATGGGAACATGAGGAATCAGATTAGGGGGTGGATAGAGCAGGGGATACTGAAAGAGATGACTGGAAGCGGGGTATTTCAGGGTCAAGTATAAACCTGGTGCAAGAGAAACTCCCAGGTATCTCCAAGGATGACCCCAGCTAAGACTCCTAAGAATAGGGGATATGTAGCTTGAACTGGCCATCTCCTGTGACCAGGCAATATTTCCAAATGAAGGGATTGGGACCCCAACCTGGCCACATAAACTTGGACCTACAGTCTGTCCTGCCTATGGGATGTGCTGGGGTAAGGGTGACACAGTGATTATGGGAGTCCAACCAATGCCTGGTCCAGCCTGAGATCCATGCCAAGAGTGAGGCCACCCCTGATACTGCCTGGAGTGCCATGACCCGGAGGCTGGATGACCCAGAGAGTACTGTATCTGGATCTGCAGGTGGAAGAGGATGAACTGACTTGAGCTTCTGAGACCGCAAAGCCTGCTCCCACGTTGACATACTTCTTCCAGCAAGACCACAGTTACTCCAACAAAGCCAGACTTCATAACAGGGCCACTCCCTATAGACCAAGCATTTAAACACAGGAGTCTATGGGGACCATATATATCCAAATCAGCACAAGTACTTTATATCTTTTTTCTTTTGACTAAAACGAAATTTTGAAATTATATTATCTGAAGTAGAGAATGCATACATGGTTCATATGATCTTTTTCTCTAAGAAAATCATGAATCTTTCTTCAGATAAATCATAATAATATTTGAGAATGTTAAACTCATTGGTATATATTAGTTTTGATCCATTTAAGAACTAAATTTTAGTTCATAGCAAGTAGGAAACATAATAATACATGTTGTTCTTTTGAAAGTCTTACATATTTTAAGTTGCTTTTTGTTCACTGTAGCTGCAAAAATTTACAAAGGAGCAAATTTGATTCACCCAAATTTTACTGTCTACAAGTTCCAGTAGATAAAGATTTCATGGGAAAAGAAAATGATTTATTTTTTATATTTGTTAGTTTTTTAATTGTACACAAATCAGGAGATGGATAGCATTAAGATTATTATGTCTGAATACCATGATATTTGTGAAGATTCTATAATTATCCAAGAAACTCAGAAGCATAAAACTATTTATTCTACCCTACAGAAATAATTATGCAGAGATTTTTTTCTAATTTACTCTCTACAGTTTCCAAAATTACACTATATAATAAAGTCCATTGTTTGGCATATGTATATTTGAATAAAATACAACTAAGAATGAGACAGAATAAAAAAATGGAAAACTCTTGAATAATTTATGTTCTCCAGCTTAGAAGCAACATTATCTCCTACAAGCTTAAAACAATGCTATACATTTTCCTTCAACTTTAAAAAATAAGTTAATAAATTGATTATTTCATGATGGATTGGGGGAAGTAAGATGCAATGGTGGAGAGAAAGCCCAAACTGACCTACTCTGGTGATAGGATGGCCAAACACCCTAACAGTCATGCTAGAAATCTCATTCAATGACTGAGGGAAGCAGATCCACAGCCAGGCCCCACGTGGAGCTCCAGGAGTCCAATTGGCGAGAAAGAGGAGGGATTGTCTGAGCAAGAATTGTTGAGACCAAAATTGGAAAAAGCACAGGGACCAATAGCCAAACTAATGGAAACACATGAACTATAAACCAGTATCTGAGGAGCCCCCAACTGGATCAGGCCCTCTGGATAAGTGAGACAATTGAATAGCTTCAAATGTTTGGGAGGCATATAGGCTGTGGGACCAGGACCTGTCCTTAGTACATGAGCTGGCTGTTTGGAATCTTGGGCTTACACAGGGACACTTTGCTCAGCCTGGGAGGAGGGGACTGGATCTGCCTAGACTGAATCTACCAGGTTGAGCTGAATCCCCAGGGGAGTCTTTGCTCTAGAAGAGATGGGAATGGGGGGGGGGTAACAGGGGAACCCATGTCTGATATGTAAAATTAAATTACATTATAAAATTAAAAATAAATCTCCAAATAGACAGTATAGAATTATATATTCCTTGAATAGACTGCACAACTACTAAAATATTTAACACAATTAGAAAAGACAGAATTAATAGATTTAAAAAAAATTATTTGTAATTTCACACATGAACAATTCATTACTCAATTGTTATTTAACCCTTTAAAATGTTTTATTTCTTAACAGGATTCACAGCAGATAGTTGCAATGAGATATTCAAAGAAGCCTTATTAGCATTCAAAGGACAATCATACTAAATCATGATAGTTACATTAAGCAACAATCATTTTAGATTCTAGTAACATATCACAAAAAAAGTTTTTCTTCAGTTTCTTTTCTTATTCAATAAAACATGGTCTCTTTTTGCCAATAGACAGTTTTTTTCATATAAGAATCTGGGGAGCTTTATGTTCTTTCTTCTCCTGATTTCTAGCCCTTCCCATATCAAATTGATAGAGCAGAGATGTCACAGACAAAATGGAATATTTTATATACCAAGCTACATGATAAAATCCTCCATTTCTTAAATTTTTTATTTAAATTTACTTCCAGTCAGGTCTATATGAAAAGCATTTAAGCTTGTCTTTGGAAGTAAAATAAAATGATGGACAAACAGCCAAACTCTGTAAGAAAAATCACAGTCCCTAGCTGAAAATTATTTGAAGTATAAATCTAGTTAGAAATTCTTATATGCTACTGTTTTTATTTATAGATTTTATTACATGGGTTATTACTAGACACAGTACATTATTAGGCACATGCATTTCATGACTCCTTACCTGTCTTTTTTTATTTTATTTGCTTTTGTAACTTCTGTGATGTTTCTTGGAACATTTTACCATATTTGATATATCTAAGATGTTTTTATTAAATATAAATTATTTTATTTCTCATAATATTTTTAGAATACTTAATATAGATTTTAAAGCATTTATGAATGTGTAAGATTGTTATTTATTCTCACTTCTCTCTACCTCTTTGAGACTTGTAATATCCCAGCCCATTCCCCACCAGGGACTCTTTTCCCACTGACAGAAAGAGATAGATAGGCTAGCTGCATCCAACCTATCTCGCTCAGGCTGTTCATGTCATTCTGAAGCCATGTGGATGCTTACCAGGGATAACTAATTAGTCTAGGAGACTAAGCTCCTATCTTCCTTTCTGATTCACCAGGCCCCTACATGCTACCTGGAAAGAGATGCAGGGATAGTTCATTAAAAAATAAATCACTTTTGTAATCTATTTCATAAACAGAATCAGGAACAGAAACAATATAATCATCTCTAGATACAGAAACAGCTTTCCACAAAAACCCGGCATCCCTTCATGATAAAAGTCTCAGAGAATCAAGAAATAGAGAAAATATATCTAAACAAAATAAAAATAAATATATAGTAAGTCCACAATGAGCATGTTACTAAACAAAACACTAAAAATTTCTACTAAATTTATGAACAAAGCAAGGATGTTCCCTCTCTCATTACCTATTCAATATACAGTAATAAGACAAGTGAAGGAATTAAAGGGACCTTAAATAGGAATGGAAGATGTCAAAATATCCATATTTGCAATTGATATGATTCCATACATTAAAAAAAATTATGAAGACTTTACCAGACAACTCTTACCACTGGAAAACATTCACCCAAGCAGAAAAATATAAAATGTGGCACACAAAAATGAGCAGCTTTCCTATACACAAATGACAAATATACTGAGAATTCATCTGGGTAAAAATTTAGATATTCTTTAAAATAATAACATACTTTGGCATAAATACACAGAAAGAAATAAAGAACTTGTACAATGAAATTTTAGAACACTCAACAAAGAAACTGGAGACATTGAAAAAATTCCCATGCTTATTGATTGGGACAATTAAAATCTAAAGAATAGCCATTCTACCTAAAGCAATCTATAGATTGAATAAAATCTCATCAAAATTTGAATGAAATTCTTCACAGATACTGAAAAATAAACTCAGACTCCATATGGAATCCAAAAGACCCACTATAGCCA
Source organism: Onychomys torridus (assembly GCF_903995425.1). Classification (NCBI taxonomy): domain Eukaryota; kingdom Metazoa; phylum Chordata; class Mammalia; order Rodentia; family Cricetidae; genus Onychomys; species Onychomys torridus. The sequence continues at coordinate 24,447,397 of NC_050460.1, read as the reverse complement.
AAATAAGCATTAATAATAATAATAATAATAATAATAATAATAATAATACACAGGTATTGCCAATGCCAAATTTTTAGTTTTAATAGCAGCTCCAGCAGTTAAAAACACTATGATTATGGCATTAAAAATCCACACCGAGTTGAAGTTATTCATACAGCTCCATACTCCTATGGACAACTGATTTTTTTTTTAACAGATACCAAAAATAAAACACATATTCAAGTATTGATTGCATCTTCGACTCATGATGCTGGTCAAACTGGATAACTACCATTAGTTAGAATGAAATTTGTCCTTACCTCTCACATTAGCCAAATTTAATTCAACGTGAATGAATCTCGACATAAGATCCAATACCCTGAATCTGACAGAGGGTAAAGAAGTGAATGTGCCTGGACTCATAGGCTCAAGAAAAGACCTTCTGTACATGAAACTAGAAGCATAGGCATTAAACAACTAAACAAAACTAAAATACTTCCATACAATAAAGACAGCATCACTTGATTATTGAAGAGTCAGACCATGGAAAGGGAAAACATTTTTACCAGCTCTATATTTGAGAGAAGACAATACATGTAGGATATATAAATAACTAAAAATAAAATAAAATAACAGCAAGAAAACAAATGATCCAATTTTAAAATGAGACATAGAACTAAACAGCGTTTTGTTAAAAGACAAATTAAAGTGGCTGGGAAATGTATTTTAAGATGTTCGTCATCCTTACTTATCAGAGAAATGCAAATTAAACAATTTTTTATTTCATCATACTATGAATAATGCAAAAGGAAGTGTTAAGGGGGATGAAGATGGAAATCAGGATGGAGTAGAGACTACAAGGAAGGGTAGGAGATCATTCAAAGGAAACCTAAAATACATGCATACACATAAGTGAAAGTTGTTTAAATGGAGTTATTCGTTTAGTAGGTTCAACACTGATTGGCCCTACTAAACACCACAGGCTAACAAATAAAAACCCCAATATCAGGAATAACTTACTTCCTTGGAGTGTTTTGCCAGTGAGGTCCCATAGGCCTACATATATCACAGGCTACTTCCAATTCTTTGTTTCCCCTCAGGAACTTGATGCTATGTCACTATTAATGGAGATAATAAATATTTGAATCCTAGAATGTGGAGAAACAAAATAGATACTCATCTGGAAGTTTCATAACTATTGGCTAGCTTTAATAGTGCTAGAATAGTTTGGCAATAAATGCCCAGTGGTTCAAAAGTGTCAAGAACATTACGGAAATCACCCAACCACTTTGTGATTGGATTTAAGTAATACTCCATAAGATAAAACCAATACCTGTCACCATATTCAGGACCAATAAACTATACCTACACAGGCCATGAACCTTAGGGGAGAATCTACCACTATTATATCACATTTTTTATGCAATTATTTGTTTGTATCTTTATGAACACACAGATAATTGTTTCTAGTTTTAACCATAATGCTTTGTGTTATGGTGGTTGTTCAAACTGTAATTTTAGTAACCAGCTTTCAGTTGGCTCTTGTGTCCCTTTGGCATAATAGCATGGTTTTGATTTCTGAGTATATCATAGTTTCATACTTTACAACATTGATTAAAACAATTAAGAAGTAGTTTTAAAATTGCTTCATTACTTCTCCTCAACTGTCAGTCATCAAAAACAACATGCTCACTTATAAATCTGTGATCTATTCATGGAATCAGGTATATTACTAAGGAACTCTACACATTTTTGTAGATAAACACTGTAAAAAAAAAAAGATCTTGAATTGGGCAAACTTGATTTCTCAAATGAAGTCTACTATTTTTTGATTTACTCAGATTATTTAGATCTTAAAATATAATTTTTATATTTTCCTAGGTGTATAAATTTTAATGCATATTTATATCACACATTCCAGATCAAACATAGGCATCTCCATAACCACAGTTGGCATTATTAGAACATATAGGAGAATTTGAAGTAGGGTCTTGTGGAAGGTCTTCTAGGAATCGCAAATTTGCCTTTGAAGGGGATAATAAGAATGCAGTCCTTCCTCCTCCACCTTCCAGTTCTTACAGTGAGGTGAACAAATCTTCCTGTGCCGTGTTTTCTTCCTAGATGTATTGTCCATGGGCGTAAATTCAGGTCAATTGTTCCTACATGAAAGCTCTAAAATCATAATCCACAATGCAACTTTCTCTATATACTGATTATTTAAAACATATATTACAGTATTCAGAAGCTGAATAACATGTCATCTAAGTGTCTGTACACTCAAAACTGCTTTTATGATTATAAAATAAATATTTGTCATTTTATAACATATTATTAATACGATATAATGTATATAAAATAGAAGGAGGAAGTAATAACAAAGGACTCTCTTACTCAACACTTTCCATTGTATCATTTGGTTTTACTCATGCCCTTCTATGAGGAAAACCAGACAGCTGTGTGGTGGATGTATGAACAAAGCTCATTATTTCCAGCTTGTGCCTACAGGATAACCAGCCAATCACATTAGAAACAGAACTTGGAAAATGAGTTCAAAGAAGAGAAAGAAGTACCTTTAGAAGTTAATTTTTTTCCTTTGTTATTTATTGTCTTTAAATGAAACCACAAATTGGGACAAATAATTACCTGGTTGGTTACTGCAGGGCTCCATTCTTGCAGGCGTGAGACATGCACTCACCTGCACTTGTGCTACTTACACCCGTGGAAAACAATGCAAAAAGTTAAGTTTTGCCAAGACAAGCATATGTCTGGGTAGGAGTCCTAAGTGTGACCTAGCCCCCTCATTTATTTACAATGATGGTAGGAAAAGAATGTTACCATACATCATTTTTGGAACCTGTATATTTCACTTCATTACAAATTTAAACAGCTTTTGGTGTAACTAATCTGTAGACTCAGCAACCAATGATCTGTAGACCTTGAAAGCCTGCTTCCATGTAAACTATTTTAACTTTATTGGAGATCGAGAATTAAAAGTTAAAGGTTCAGGTTGTGGGGTGGCATAAGAAATGGAAGACTTTTTAAATTTAAAGGAACAGAAGCAGCACACACACACACACACACACACACACACACACACACACACACACACACACAAGCACACATGCATGAACCCATACACACAGAAAGACCTTTGGAGAAATAGAAAACTGAGCTGAGTCCCTGAGAGCCATTGTTCTTCATTAGGCTCAGATGTTCAGACTTCCCAATAAGGTCAGGAGGATGCTTTCACACTTTCCCAGAGATCTGTGATTGTTAGCAACTGGTTGACAGATTGCAATTCTTTCAGTGATATTCACAAAGCACATGAATAATAAGAAAAAAGTTGGGACTGCTTATTAACTATACAGTCTGTCTTAGCCTTTCCTTTCAACCATTCTTCAGTTCACACTAGGTTCTATTAAAAAAAAAAAAAAAAAAAAAAACCCTCAACCTAGAGATTGTGTTCCTTTTCTGTTAACTCACTTAGCACTGAAAATGTTTATTGATTCCCTAGCTAAATAAAGCACATAATAAATCAACATTGACTTCTCTTCTTATAACTTATGACAACTAATTTTCTTACTAATTTGTAATGAAAGAAAAGTTAATGTGTGGATATATAGTGAAGTTATTTTAAACCTTTATTAATATGCAAATAACCACTATTCAATTTTAAAGATGTAGTTTTTATTTATTTGTATATGTGTATGCCTACATGAGTATATTGTAGGCATGCAGGAATCCATAGAAGACAGCATGCAATTCCCTGGAACTGGAGTTATAGTAAGTCATGAGCCCTTTATGTGGTTGTGGAGACCACATCTAGGCCCTCTATAAATCAATAAACATACTGAACCTACAAGTAATCCCTCTAGTCCAAAGTTCTCACTCTTTTAAAAAAAATCTGTAAAATATAGGGCAGGAGAAATTACTCAGTAGTTAAGAGTACATACTGCTCTTGAAGAGCGTAAGAGTTTAGTTTCCAGTACCTACATCATTTGGCTCAGAACTGCCTTTTACTCCAGTTCCAGGGTGTCCAACATCTCTTTGGGGCATTCTAGTCATGTATGTAAATCCACACTCACATACACACATATTCATATAATTAATTTTTTAAAAATATCTAAAATAACATTCATTAAAATAGTTATTTGAATTTGTAGAAGAGGCCAAAATATATAACATCAGTAGATATATGAATGGACATAAGCAAGAGGGAAATGTAATTCTCTCCCACAAAATAAAAGAGCTGGTAAAAAAAATCTTACAAGAATATCAAGTAGAGCTGAAGAGAAAACATCAAAAACAATCAGGTGGACAAATGAAGACTCTTCATCTTTAAATGCATCTATTTGATTGTTTGGATTCCAGTTCTGACTTGCTTAATTACAAACTAAATATACTGCATTATATGCCCTTTATGTACATATACATAGCCCAAAGAAATCCAGTATTCTGATCATCTTTGGAAAGTAATTGATATGCATGTCTGTGACATTAATTGTGTCTTCTAAAAATAAGTATTTAATTTTCCCTGAAATTAACCTTCAGTTGTTATTGTTGAGGTCAGCCTGAGCAGCCTTGAAATCTTGCCTGACACAATTGGCTGACCGTGTTGTGAAGAATGACATGGAAGATCGCAGTTGGTATGGCTTTCTTCCATCGTCTCACAATTATCTCTCAGAACAAGTAAAAGAATCGCTTACTATAAGCATCTCTCTGATGCAACCTGAAGCAAAATCCAAGATTATGCCCACATACATAGATTTGTAATTTGCCCAAACATACAGATCAGCATGGCACCCACTGCTGTGAAGGAGAGATTAATTTTGTTGGCATTTGTGTGAAGGCTGATGTGTTACTTTCATCTTGAGATATGAAAGAGTCGAAAATTCCCATTATGTCTTCAAATCAGAATCTGAATGTATTAATAGACAAATAGGCATTATTTTAAAGAAAATGAGTTTTCCTACTAAAGTTGTATTTACATTTGGTTACTATCTACAATTCAGAACAATAAAATGAGAAGGATGGGTGAAGTGAAGGAAGTATAATTTTGCTCCTGCTTTATTAAAATACTGAATTAATTTTCATATTGATATTTATACATGACTTTTGAAATGAGTTAATGATATATTCTGTATCAAAATTGCCTAAGAAAGGGGTGTGTAATGGAATTTGGCTTTTTTCTACTTGAACCTTTTATTTATCTGGGTGTTATGACAGCTGATAGTGCTAAATCAGAACTTGGGTCCTACACTCAAACATGCAATCTACCCTTGTTGTAGGCTGGGTGCCAGACTTAAAATTTTGCTTATTTCTGGAAAATTATCTGCTTATTTATTGATTGCCTTATGAGAAAGCCCCTCTGTCATTGTAAAATGTACAAATATAAATTATTTTCTCTCTCAGCCTTAGGTATCTCTAGATGTGATTATGTAATCAAAACAGCTTATAAACTGCAGAAATTCAAAAGAAACTTGTGATGTAAATGGAAGAACATTTTTTTTTTTGCAAAAGACACATCAAGGCTACCATGTTCTGTTTCTTCTATGGCACCTTAATTTCCAGAGTCTCTCTCTCTTCTCTCTTATTAATACTGTGAGCACTTTATTTACATCACTATCCTAACTCTAATTATAGAGACTTCAAGTTCAATAGACATTATTAAAAGTTAATCTCCAAATGAATATTTCATGCAGCTATTGTTCAGTTTTTCCAGGTACATTTCTGTTACCCAAAATGAATAACTCTTAGGAAACATACACCATTTGTCTTAGTCATTGCTATTAAATATTTGTATTTTAATTTTACAGATGAAGAAATCAGGAAAATAATAATAGTTAACTAATTGATAAATCATTACTGTTAACATATATACTCCTTTCCATGTTTTCATGGACAAGGGACATTGAAACATGTCTGCCTAACTTTACTTTCTAGGTTATATTGGTCTCATAGTATTATACAAAAAACAATGCACTTTCCTCTCCTGATGTAAAATGAATGTGTGTTGGTTGGAACTGTCATTCCTTCAACTGTTTGACATAATCACTAGCATATGCTTGGTTTTTCTATGTGGGAAATTATTCCATTATAGCTCAATTTCTTCATTGCTTGTCTATTTTCTTAACTTGTTAAGGTTTGGTAACCCATGGCTTTCTAGACTGTCAAATAAGATCCCACAAAGTTGTTTATAATTCCCCCATGACCTGTGGAAATTGCTGTAGCAACATGAGTTAGTCCTTCTTTCCCACATGTTATGGTAATATGTATTGTTCCCCCAGATAGTCTGCCTGGATATTAATACAGAATATTAGTATTTTCCCAAAAAAAAATCATCATTATTTTCTAAATTATTTTTTATGGAACTCAATTCTGGTGTTTGACTTGGGTTTAAATCACTTTTATTTTTTAATCTCTTTGATGTGCAATCAAGGTTACTGATTTTTATTACATCTTTCCCTCAAAATAGACTTATGGCTATAAATTTAAACTGAAGTCCCTCATTAATTCAGTACATATTTTCAACTGTGTTCATCTCCATCCCCTAAAGATCTTTTCTATTATCTTCTATGTGATCTTTTCACCCGTGAGTGATTTATAAAAGTGTTATCTAATTTCAGATATTGGCAAATTCCCTAAATGTCTTTCTGGGATTGATTTTTTAATTAACTTCACTATGGCTTTCTTGTAAACCTGAGGTATCATCCACATGGAGATTGCTCAGTTTTACACTCACAGTATGTGTAGACCGTGATTCACAGGTAGAAGAGCATAAATCACTGGACAAGTGGGTAATGTTTGACACTGATTTTCTGCCCATTCCTTTATGTATTGTGATGGGGTTACAGACAATTCAACTCTAACTGGTAAAGTTTGTTGTTGTTTGTTTGCTTGTTTTTACCTGTACACACATGTGACTAATGAGTTTTCTTTCACAGGCTGTTTTATTGGCAGGTGTGTATATATTATAATTACTATTCTCCTGGCATATTGAAATTTTATTGTCTAACCTTTTGACTTTTTAAAATGTTTTCTTTTTCATTAATATAGCATTTTATTAATTATTTGGGAAATTCAGACATTGTATCTTTTTTTGTTATTTATTATATTTGTGTTTTAATTTTACACATCAGCCATGGATTCCCCGTCATCCCCCGTCCCATTCCCACTCCCACCCTCCCCCCAGGCCCTCCCCTCCATTCCCATCTCCTCCAGGGCCAAGACTCCCCTGGGGATTCATTTAAACCTGCTAGATTCATTACAGGCGGGTCCAGTCCCCTCTTTCCAGGCTGAGCAAAGTGTCCCTGTGTAAGCCCAAGGTTCCAAACAGCCAGCTCATGCACTAAGGACAGGTCCCGGTCCCACAGCCTGGGTGCCTCCCAAACAGTTCAGGCTATTCAGTTGTCTCACTTATCCAGAGGGCCTGATCCAGCTGGGGGCTCCACAGCCTTTGGTTCATAATTCATGTGCTTCCATTCGTTTGGCTATTTGTCCTTGTGCTCCTCCAATCCTGCTCTCAACAATTCACGCTCCCACAGTCCCTCCTCTCTCCCGACAATTGGACTCCTGGAGCTCCAACTGGGGCCCGGCCAAGGATCTCTGCATCCACCTCCATCAGTCATTGGATGAGAGTTCCAGCACGACCATTAGGGTGTTTGGCCATCTGATCACCATACCAGGCCAGATCAGGCTTTCTCTTGACCATTGCCAGCAGTCTACAGAGGATGTATCATTGTGGATTTCTGGGGACCTCTCCAGCACTCTGCCTATTCCTGTTCTCATGTGGTCATCATTTATCTCATGTGGTCTGTTATTCCTTGTACTCTCTTTCTAGACTGCTACACAACTCCAGGGAGGCTACCTAGAAAACGGGACTATAAGAAAGACACAGGGATCACCCAATGACAGAGAAATGGATGAGATCTACATACATGAACAACCTGGACGACAGTGGGAGTAATGAAGGGCAAAGTTTGAGGGAAAGAAAGCTTAGGGGAGCAGGAGATCCCAGCTGGATCAAGACCAGATGATGTATCTTGATCACATTATCGTTTCAATGCTCCCCTCCATTCCTCCCAGATACACCCTAGTATGTACTAAGCCCTAGCAATACCGATTTCCTGTTCTCTTTCTTTCATTTTTGGTGGTAGCCTTCAACTGATGTCCTTCTCCTCAGGCAATTTTCTACTCTCTGTTCTACAACGAGCCCAGAGGTGTAAGGGTATGTATTGTGCTGGTAATGTATCATTTGGTGACTGGCACCCACGGTTATTTTTTATCTGCACTTTGCTCATCTGTGGGCCTGTAGTGCTTTCTGTCTACTACAAAAAGAAACTTTCTGTGACTCTCTGAATCTGCTTCCATCAGTTATTGGACAAAGATGCTATGCTGACAATTTGGGTAGTCACCAATCTGATTACAGGAGAAGGCTAGTTCAGGTACTCTCTCCACTGTTCCTAGGAGTCATAGCTGGGGTCATCCTTGTGGATTCCTGGGAGTTTCCTGGCACCAAGTTTCTCTGTAACCACAAAATGGCTCCCTCTATCAAGATATTTTTCATTGCTGCCCCTCTCTATCCTTTCCCCAACTCTACCATCCCAGTCTTTCATATTCCTATCCCCCATATCCTCCTCTCTACCCTGAGCTTGTGGGAGCTCATGGATGGAATACAGACTGAAAGCTAGGCAGCCTACATAGAATAAACCTAGGCATGTGGGTGACAGTTGTGTTGGTAGAAGTATTAAGGCAGCTCCATGTAGTTAAAAGGGAAGTTTATTTTGTGGGGTAACTTACAAGTAAAGGGATAGGGTACAGGCTCCAGGATAGGTGAAGTGCAGTCCAGTGATGTTCTCTGGAGAACTCTGTTCAGTCAACACCCAACATCCAGGATCCAGGAACCAAGAGAGCCCTAACATGAAGATCTCATGTCTTAAGGACTCCTGTCTTGGTGCACCTCCTAGGCATGACAGTTATCAGAAGCCTCAGTGGGGATAGTACTTCCAGGTTAAAGCTGGAACAGCTATTCACTACAGTTGCATAGCTTGCACTATTTTTAGGGACCCTAGCAATGGGACCAGGATCTGTCCCTGGAACATGAGCTAGCTTTTTGAAACCTATTCCCTATTCCCTATAGTGGGATGCCCTGCTCAGCCTTGATTGAAGAAGGAGAAGCTTGGTCCTGCCTCAACTTGATATACTCTTACTCTTTCTGAGGAGTGGAGGAGGGGGATAAAATGTGATGGGAGGAGGGAACATCAGGAGAGGAGTGAGGGGAAATTGTGGTTAGTTTGTAAAATAAATAAAAATAATAATAAAAGTAAAAAGAAAAAGAAGTTTTGTTAAAAGCATCCTTCTTTGATTAGGGGTGTCAGAGAGTAAAACAATGATGCATGGTGAACAATGCCTTGGGAAACTGAGAGGCTCCAGGAAAAAAAGGTAGAGAGCCTTTTAGCTCAGGTGCATTCTGTTCCCTGGATTGTTCTTGGATGTGAATTTGTGCCTCCCATGTTAAACATTCACATTCAATTTATAAGACCTGTTTATTCTTGTTCAAAGTCAGAATATAGCTATAGAACTCAATCTGGTCAATGTACCCTGAATTTGAGTATGGCCTCTTGCTTTACTTTCGTGCTTTCCCAGATATAATCTATAGTACATAACAGGGAATTGTCCTCTATTAATATTTAGTATGTGCTTACTGATGTTCATTTACATTTTTTTTTTTTTTTTTTTTTTTTTAGTTTTCTCTGGATGTCCTGGAATTCGCTTTGTAGACTAGACCGGCCTCATATTCACTGAGATCTGCCTGCCTCTGCCTCTCAAGTGCTGGGATTAAAGGTGTGTGCCATTACCATTGGGCTTACATGTTTATTCTGGCCATGTTTCTCTGAAACTCACAGTCAATGTCTAAGTACACCAACAATAAGCCAAAGACTTCAACGCTGAGCCGCCAATGGATATATCTCCTTAAGGATATTTGAAGCTGGGAATTGGCTTGGGAATCTCACTTTTTAAATTAAAAAAAAATATTTTTGAGATTATAATTACCTCATTCAGTGCCTCATCTTTGCCCTCCCTGTCAAGCTCTCCCATATATACCCTTCCTTACTCCCTTTTGAATTCATAGACTTTTTTGAACTAATTTTTATTACACTCATATATATACATACATATTCATATATATGTATACACACACACACACACACATATATATATATATATACATATATATATATACATATATATACACACATTCATAAGTACATTCTTCTCAATCTGTTACTTTTATTTAGATGTTCTTTTGAGTTTTACTTAAAATTCATCCAACACTTGATTTATTTGAAGATGTAAAAAGTTGTAATAATTTTAATAATACCTTAACTTTTTCAGTCATGAAATAATTTGAGTAGGTAAATAATAACATATTTAGTTTGAAATTTGTTGAAAGGAAGAATTCTTTGTCCAAGATTAACTGAACTGACATTCACAGTTCTCAGATGTATAACCAAAACCACAGAGAGCTTTAACATGTTTATTAACATTAGACTCCTACAACATCTTATGAAACAATTGAATTCTACAAGACAATTTATAGTAAATTCTAACAAGTCCTATAATAATTATATTAGTGTTAATATATAATTAATATCTACTTAGATAATATACATTTCTATAATAAATAGCAAATTGGAACAAAAATATCTATGAAAAAACCAAAATATTGATGTGACTCCAGGACAACAAATAAATCTAAGAAAAATGAACTCCTTTAGGGGAACGTGAAGATATGACGAACTGTAATATACCATAACAATTTCAAACCCTTTGTAAAGAGCTACTCTTTACCTAACTGCGGTTAAGGCCAATCATGAAACTCATGTTTCTCTTTTCTTTATATTACTGAAAAAATAATATCTTTCTGTGTGTCTCCCCACATTTTTTAGCTGGAAGCTATTTTCACAGGAAAGCTTGAACTTTCTGAAAATGAATGATTTTGAATGAGGATTGTGTATCTCTGTATGATATTGTATGGCCAGTTATATATCTACTTACTCTGTATTTTCTTACAACTGTATAATGCTGCATCCTCTGGATCCCCTCTATAGAGGAATGGGTTTAGATGGGTCAACCATCATTTGCCCTATGTCTTATCTGGTAACTCTGTATTACTATTCAAATATGAGCAACTTGCTATTGGATTTATTTTTCTTTGTACTTATTTTTAATGGTGTCTTTCACTGCATAGAATCACTCCAGTTACCTCTGTTGTTTATGACTATATGGAAGATTAATTTATTACCAAATATTCTTCTTTACTTCATATCCTGTTTTGACTTCATTACACTGTCGTTCTCTGCCTACCACAACATGCACTGACAGAGAGCTCATGGAGGTCCTATTCTATATCACCACAAAAAGTTACGCAGGGTTTCCAAAATGAATTATTCCTGAAGGCTCTGTTAAAATCAATGAAAGTCAGTCCACTCTGCTTTCTGCTACCTCTCATGTTAGATCCATTGACTTGTCATGGAGAGCGTTTGAAAACAGATGTTAGGAGCACACAACAGTATAGATGCAAGTAAGAGCTAGAATGAAAAATAATGGTTTTAGAAAGTCATCTAAAGGTGACAAAGCATGTCACACCTTTTATTCCCATCACTGCTGTCTTTAGACTGTGAATACAAATACACAGCTTTCACATAAAAGGAAATAAGTGTTTATTTTGCCACCAAATTTAAAAGACAATGGCCTGGGGAGACAGATTCAGGTTACCCCAAACGTCATATGTTATTGTAGAATAAAGAAGATCATCAATCAGCACAAGTTTAAAATACACTGGTTGGTACATCAGAGAGATGAGTAAAGCTTTGCTCAGGTGATCTTCGAGGTTGGTGAAAACTAGGAGTCTGCTAAGCTCATAAATATCAAAAGTTTTTTTTCTATTAGTCATGTGATCTTAATTCTGATGTGGAAATGTCGAAGGAATGAATTATTAGAGGACTAAAGCTAGCCCAAGTTATAGTATGAAGCCTCTGAACCCACAACAATCCAACCCATGTTGCCTTGCCGTATCACTGGTTCTGACTAGCCAATCAATCTTTGCAGATAAAGCTTCTTTCCAGGACTTCTCCCTGACAGGACTGATGCTCTAGCAGAATTGCAGAAAAGCCTCAGAAGTGATGTGATTTCTAGTATTAATTAGAAAACAGAACAGTATGTACTCAGCACAAAGCACTAATTTTTGGACACTAAGACCACAAAGAAATGTGGCTAGAATGCCCTCTTAGAAAGTACATAATTACATTATGTATGAAATTCTTACATATGATACAGGAAGAGTTTCAATACTGGTGTTCATCAAAATTTCTACAAATTATTTCATATACAAAATTTCCAAGCAAGGAGCATTTTCTTACAGTTATATTTCAGGTGAATGGGTGTTTTACTTACATGTATTTCTGTGCGCCATGTGCATGCCTGTGCCTGTGGAAGCCAGAAAAGGCTGCTAGATCACCTGGTACTAGTTACAGAAGGATTAGAGCCTGTCATGTGGGTGATAGAATTGAACTCTGGTACTCTTGCAGAGGACTCAGTGTTCTTAACCACTCAACAATCTCCCCAGTGCTGAACCCTGTTTAGAAGTGGACCATATGATGTGGGAGAAATAGAAAGGTTTGGACCCCAAATCCTACCCATAAGTTCTTTCTTATTTCTAAGTCTAACTTTTGGGAACTATTGATTGGCATTAATGCTTTACACTCTACTAACTAGTAAATATTGACAGAGCCCTTCCTTTGCTTTCACAGTGTAAATAGCAACCCTATGCTTCCAAATATAATAGAATCTACTCAAATACTTATGATGTTATAATTTTGGGGAAATTAGGAAACATGCTGTCAAAAGCAGAAGCACTTAGCCAGAAAAGAAAAGCAGAAAATGAGTAAATCACTTAGGGCAATATCAGTGAGGACAGTGCTAAGACCTCAGCTTGGAAGCTGGAAGAAGCAGAAGAAGGGATAGTGAAATCATATGACGTAAGTGTCTACTCTCTGACCTTCCCCGAAAGAAAGGCAATCTTTCTTAATTTTCAAAGAGGAAGAGATTGTGTGGTTGCATCAAGATACCCATGAGATTGAGACTCCCATCTCCCAATATGAAAATGAGCCAGGGTGCTAGCTCTTTTAAAGTAGATTTTTGAGAAAGATTGGCTTTACAAAACTAAATAGAGGACTTGTAAATATGTACATATCAAATAGACAAAATACCAAGTTTTATGTTTTGGGATGAAATGGCATAAGGTAAAGAAGATTTTGTCCTTAGTCTATTTCATTAAAACAGGAAAATAGAGACATGAAGAAATCAGTCTAAAGTTTAATCAAGATAAGCAAAATCTTAAGACTGTAGAATGATAAATAAAGCACTTGGTCAGAATCTTAGTGTCCTTGTGTTCCCAAATTATGGAAAAATACTGAAATGACCATTGAACTTCTAAAGATGATCCTTTTCTGACTTTCTGATGAAATCTTAGAATGTAGATCACCTTCCACTCAGGAAGGAGTCCAAAAGAGCCTCTGGGTTCCCTAGTTCCCCTCTTCCTCATTACCCTGAATCCAACACCATTAACAGCTCACAGTTCCCGAAAGAAGAGTCTCACAAAATTCATGATTGTCAGCCTTCATATGTGCCTCACCCTCCTTTGTATTTCCAAAGCTGATTTATTAATGAGAACAGGAGACAGATCCTCTCAGACATCACAATGGTTTCAAAAGATGACTACGTGGGAGCCACTTCAACATTATGCTATACAAATTTGGCACATTGATTTTGTAATTTATGCATATCTTGACTTTTACATCATATATCCCTCTTGAAAACACACACTTCCTCCTGAGATTCATCTTTAATCCTATGGTGAAAATGACTGTCCAGTCCAAGGTGAAGTGCCAATAACATTGTTACTTTCATGAAACCTTGCTCTCATGCTCTAAGGTAAATATTATAGATGGAGATTGCCTTAACCCCTGTGGTAGCTCCCAGCAACCTGTGAACTATGAAATTCCACAGGACACACATATGTAACATCTTCCCATTTTATCCCATCCATTTGTATAATTTCTATTTATTGATTAATTTTTTTAAAGGAATGAAAATCTCATGAAGGCAACTACAAGAACAACCTCTTTGTGACTTTAAAGTCTGACAGAAGTCATGCCAGGCAACCCTGGCCTAGTTCCTTCAGATAAAATGAGTCACAGTGACCTCTTATAGTATTTATGTCTTCGGTAACAGTCATTCCCACTTTTTTCTTTAAACTAAAAGTGAAGGCTTGTGAAAAGAAAAATCACCAAATTTGTACCACTGGTGGTTAGAGCAGCTATGCTGACATACATTTACAAGTCCAGAAAATATTTGTTAAAAGAATGTAAAGTTCATGGTGGTTAAATGCTTGCATGTTGCAAAGGTATTGTATCTTCAAGGCAGGTGCTTATTTTCAATGCTGTTCAGGACAAATCAGCAGCAAACCACTAAAATTCCAGGTGATATAAGTTACACTGGAAAGGTGAGTGGGAACAGGATGTGTGATTGACTCTTTTCAATTTCAGATTATGTTCCACATGATTTGATGGCAATAAACTGCATTTAACTTGTACATATACATGATTTTACAGCTTTCTTTGCCTAAAGGTAGATGGAATTTAGATGAAATTTCAATTTGAATCAGTGAGCTGTAAAGTCTCCCTTATTTGACAAATAAATTATTAAGCCAAACTGGTTTGAATATGTTTTATCTTATGTTATTCATGCATTCATTACATTTCTGGATTTTTGGATAAGCAAACGTAATAATCAAGCCCTATGTATCTCATTATTATGTAAATATCGAAGATTCAGAGCAATGATGTGCAGAAGGTACAGATATTTACTGTCTGCTTCTTAATGTTACAGATCTGTCATCTTTCCCATCTTCATATTCTCCAGCAGGGTAGTAGTGCCTGTTTTACATTGATGAACCTACATTTACTGACACTACATCTAATTTTTAATTGCTATACATCATACATATTTTTAAAATACATGTGAACATTAATTTTTAGATGAAGTCAAAATTTCTTTACATTTCCCAATCTCATTTATATTCTACATCAGGGCACATGTATTTAAGTTCAGTTTTCGGCTTATATGTCACCAATTGCTCACATGGTACATTCCATTGTCCATGATCATAGGATTCTCATCATGGCATTCATAGTTTAGAAATAATCCAGTTATCATAAAATGAATAAAGAATGTGAGAATCAGCCAGGGGTGTAGCCCATGCTTTTAATCCCAGTACTTGGAAAGCAGAGGCAGGAGGACCTCTGTGAGTTCATGGTCAGCCTGGGCTACAGATTAAGTTCCAGGAAAGGTGCCAAAGCCACATAGAGAAACCTTGTCTTCCTTGTCTTGAAAAACAAGCAAACAAAAAAGGACTCTCATAACCCGTAGCTTTTGTAATTTTTCACTAAATCTTGAAATTTCCTTATTTTTCATTCTTTTTTTTTTTTTTTTTTTTGGCAGAGGGAGCTGAAGATCGAACCCAGGGCCTTGAGCTTGCTAGGCAAGCGCTCTACCACTGAGCTAAGTCCCCAACCCCATTTTTCAGTCTTTGAATTTTGCTGTTTCTCTTTTCAGTTTCTTCAGTCTTTTACTCGAATATTTATTTTCCACTCATTATTGATTAATTAAGTTATTGAGACCAATGGCTGACTAATGTAAACCTCAATCACACTATAATCTCTACTTGGCACTGATGCAGAGTCACATTCCACCCCTTAAACATCAGTTCCCTTATCACATGGATATCTGTCAAACCTTCAATATTCCACAAACGCTAGATCGATATTTCTCTAAGCACCCCTACCTTCACTCTTC
This sequence comes from Onychomys torridus, assembly GCF_903995425.1. Classification (NCBI taxonomy): domain Eukaryota; kingdom Metazoa; phylum Chordata; class Mammalia; order Rodentia; family Cricetidae; genus Onychomys; species Onychomys torridus. The sequence goes on along the minus strand of NC_050460.1, from coordinate 24,431,500 downwards.
CTCATTGACTATGATCAGTTTCAAAACCTGAGTTATTCTTCATCCTTTCTTCCTCACAAATGATATATCATCAAGTTCTTACAACTTTACATCTAAAAATATCCTAAATGCATCTATTTCTATTTCATTATTAATAACCCCATCAGTCAGAGTGATTTCTCTTCTAAATGAAGGAAAATGGTTATTTTAAATAGCCCTCCTAGACCATATTTTACAATAGTACACACCACATCCAGAATGATTTTTAAGAAGATAACAAAATTAAGGCTTACACATTATTCTGATAGTATTTTAAATACTATCCAACTTTCAGTGTCTCTTTGTAGTCATTTATAAGTTTTACTGTTCCATTCCTGCTCATATAATTTCCTTGCTCAAGATACTTGAGATTTTTAATTCACAAAACAGTATTTGTCTACAGTTCTTATTAGAAATTCTCAACCCCCAGAAAGACTTTTTCACTAGTAATTGCTTCTTAGCAAGATTTAGTTATAAATAATGTCCTCAAGAGATTCATCCAATAACTTTGCAAACATCATCATGAAATATTTTGCTTTATATAACTTTTACTCTATATATACATAAATATTTTTCTCCCTTTTTCTGTATTCAGTTTTCACATTCCTGGAAAATTAACTGCATAAAAGCAGAAATTTTGTACCAAAAATAATAATAAAAAATCTCAGGGATAGAACAAAAGCCTATTGTGAGACCTAGATTCAAGGATTCAAGTGCCAGTACTAAAGGAAGAACAAGTCTAGTTTTAAACACACACACACACACACACACACACACACACACACACACACACACAGATGTGTGTGTGTGTGTGTGTGTATATATATATGTATATGATATACAATATGAAAATATTAGAACACACCCATCTTTGGGCATTATGAACATATACAAATATAAGTATAAAAGGACCACAATGCACAGCATCTTGTGTAGGAACTCTTCTTTGGTGAAGGTGAGAATTCATTACTGCTTTAGGGAGAGATAGGAGACCTATATAAAGCATAAGTTATGGAGAAAGAGTCTACCATTCCAAGTAAAAGCTCCTGTCCTCCCAGCTCAGACTCCAGAAGTAGCTGATAGGAACCTGGGGAACCTCTTGTCCAGACCAACCTGTTTCCCCTTAGGCAGAAATTTTGCATGCTGAGCCAGCACCTGTTTAATAATGTGATAGAATGATGAGTTTACACAGAAAGCAGAACATAAAAATTATATTATCATAGGACCAGAAAATTGGTAATAATCTTACAACTATGATGTATTTTGTTGAGTAAAAATATTTACCTTACAGATTATAGGATGTTGATTGGCTTGTGTTGATTACATTTTTTTTTTAGTCTTAAATCATAGAATCTGCTTAAAATTCATCTGAGAAAGTAATAACTCTAAATGAGAATGCATGAAGTCAGATTCAGAATGTTTACTTTTATGGTATTGTCAGGCAGTTATATGAAACCATGGAATTGACAACTTGTCTGGAAAGGTATGTTTTTTAAAAACAAACACAGGAATATATTGTAGTTTTGTTTTTTATTTTTTCCATTTTTTTTTTGAGACAGGGTTTCTCTGTGTAGCTTTGGAGCCTATCCTGGAACTAACTCTGTAGACAAGGCTGGACTTGAACCCAGAGAGGTCTTCTTGCCTCTGCCTCCCCAGTGCTGGTATTAAAGGAGTGCACCACCACCACCACTCAGCTTGTTTTATTTCTAAAATTCATCTTTCTCTTTAATCTTTGTCTATCATTATTGCTTTAGTGCCTTATCCAACAGCACCAGGCTAAGATGATCACTTAGTGGTATTACAAACAAATTAATGTCTTTGGCCATGAAATGATCACATTATCTATCTTTAGTTTAGTTCCCATGTATAATTTTATTTCACAGATTCTAATAACCTGTGTCTGTTTAATCAAAGCGGAGAAAGTGAAAGGTAAATATACTCAAAAGGTGGTAAAAGATAATATTGATTAATAAACCTAATTGCCACAAGGTAACTAGAAACTATCATTGAAACTGCTGGACTTGGATGCAGGTCATTTTTAAGGTCCATGACTCTAAGTTTGATTAGTGCTAAGTCATTCATTTGTATCCATAGAGAATCTTTATACTGTAGAGTTCCAATAAAGTAATCTGTTTCCTAATTAGATGTTAACTGCTGTCACTTTCCAAATATGATTACATTTTTCAGAGTTGATAAAATGAAGGTAGAGAAATTATATAAGTTTCTTAAAGCTATGAACCACTTAAATATGAGAAATTATCCCTGATTGCACCGTTAGCAATTTAGAACTGATTTTCAGGTCATGAACAATTGGTAATAACAAGATTACTCCGGGTAATTATACACTTGCAGATTTTCCTAATAGTCTGTCAGGTGGAATGACAATATGGAAGCCCATTTTCTTATAATGCTTCATCTTGGAAATGAATGCTTTTGCTGTATAATGAAGCAGGAGTTTATTAGGCATGCCATCAGAGTTGAAAGGAAAAGTACAACAGATCTATTTCATGGTACAGTAGACTTTATATCAGAGAGTTCTTCAGAAAGGGGATATTAGATTTACAGAAATAATCTTGTTTCAGTTTTTAGTCAAAATTACAACGCATTCAAAAGACTGAGTACAAATTGATTCAGGCTTGAATTCATCAGGGAAGCTCTGTAAATTGGTTAGATTTTATGCTTTCAAATCAGTTCCTTTCTTAGAAGACACTTGCTAATCATACACTAATCTCATGCAGGGAAAGCATTTATTCATTTGCAAATAGTTACACAGTTACACATAGCACTATGAGGATACTGATGAGGCACAGTGCATATAACAATTGGGAGATGGACTATGAAATATCCGCTTAACTGTGGAAGAATATTAAATGGGACTGGTCATTCCAATGTGATAAGACATAATAGCCTGTAGGATTCTTATTCCTAGTAGAGAAAGTTCATGGTCTATTTCCTAATTCTACTGTTAAACAATTTATGAAAATGGATTTTTATAAAAGAAAATGGTAATTTATTTCCAAGAATTAAGATATCTACTTTTATTTAAAAAAAAAACTAATGATACATGTCTGTAGAATCAGAATGGGGATATGAAAGATAAATAAACTCAAAAATGGTAAATAGATATACATGGAGCATTAATTCAGTGGGAAATTTCAATATTTCAATTTCTTCTCTGATCTAAAGTATCCTATCAAGTTGCTTTTAAAATTATTTAGACTTTTTAGATATGTTGCAAAAGTCAGAGATACAATAATAGCCAGTGACTTTTATTTCAGAAATGGCACAATGTGATGAAAAGAAGAAAATACCATAGAACATATAAAGCTTTCCTTCAAGTAGAAATTGATCTTATTATCATTTAAGGTTCATAGTTTAGACAGATATGATTTAGTAATACAAATAAGGGATATTTAATGAGGTGACTTTTGATTAGTGACAGTTATTACATCTTACCACAAGGAAAGGGTGTTTTAATAGAAAGTAGCAGTAGACATGCCCATGTCACATAGTGTCTCTATGACATGAAGCTGCCTAGCCACTGATAAGCAGATGCATGAGTACAGAGATACAGGAAAGGCTCTTTCCATGCAAAATTGGTACAGTTTTAAATTTTTTATTGCTATGTATTTTAAAATAATTTTAGTTTCCTGTGTTATCTACACATAGCAGAACTACTCTTGGACTGTCAATAATAACCACAGTTTGAATAAGGTGTGCAACAACTCATTTCTACCATAGGATCTAAAGTGAACATCATAGAAGAGTGGGCAGGAGGAATCACGGACCTTGCAAGTATGGACAAGGGCAGTAAAATCCCACCACTCTTGACAAAGACATAGTCAGTTTATATCACAGAACCACAGTGATTTTGATTACTTGCAGATCTATACAAGACAAAAACTGTCAAAATCAGTCAAAAATGAAATGGAGAGGGGCCCTTGGGAAACTATTGGTGAATTATAGGTTACTGGTGGACTCTGAGAGAGAGGAAGCTATAATATTCAGTTGTGTAAACACTAGTGTACCAGCCAGACTCCAGTGTTTCTACTCCCAAAACCACACAAAGAGCCCCATTCAACCAGGAAAATACAAACAAAAAAATTCATGAACTTATGAAACTGATCAATAGGGGAGAAGGAAGAAGGTGAGTGATGGTTGGTAATAGAGATCTGAAGGCATTATATATGTGTATGAAACTTTCAAAGATCAAATTTAATACCAAAACAGCAACTGTTAAATCTGTCATATGCTAGGAAGTTACAAAGTGTCAAATTTGGGCTACTGTTCTCAGTGTCCTTCAGCATCCCTCTATATTCATGTAAAATCCATTGTGTTTCTAACACTAATGGTAGCCGCTAACACTGTCGTCTGTAGTGTGAGCCTCAAATTTATTCAGAAGTGGGTCAATTACCGCCAGAGCAGCATGCCGCTATTGCACTTGAGGTCTCATCATCCTGGAAAGTTTGGAAGTGAAACTCAAAGAGTTCACACAAATTGGGATTCTTGAACATTTTGTGAGGACATTTACAGGTCAGTAATGGTTTGATTCCTTGGTAACCTGCAACCAAAATGTGTTATTTCTTTAGCAATAGAGTCTTACTTACCAATTACTACTGGGCAACAAAGTTAATAGCAATAACTTGGATTGTGTGGATGGGTCCTCAGGGTCTTCCCTGTAGCACAAATATTAACAGGTCTTATTAATAAAAACAAACCTGGAGCCAGGTATTGGGGTGAATGCTGGAAGATCAGAGAAGCAGAACAAGCCACAGCCATCTCACCTCGCCAATTCCTCAGATAATCCTGTTTCCTCAGACTGGGAGCCTCTGAGTCCTCATCCAGAATAAATCTCTGCTGAACTGCTTCTCAAAAGCCTGAAAGCTTAACCAGGCCTAGTACCTGGTCCTCACTTCTTATATACCTTTCTGCTTCCTGCCATCACTTCCTGGGATTAAAGGCATAACTCACAGAGATCCAGGCAGATCTCTGCCTCTGGAATGCTAGGATTAAAGGCATGTGTGCCACTATTTTCTGGCTTCTATATCTAGTGGCTGTTCTGTTCTCTGACCCCAGATAAATTTATTTTATATAAATATAAATAATATAAATATTTATAAATAATATAAGAAGTTATTTTAGATGATTGGGTTGAATTTTCATTTTTTAGAAAAATATTTACTGTTTTCCAAATGGGAAGAAACTCTATATTACGTATACTATTAATAAAAATAAAATTGATTAACACCTGGTAAGTTCACTACAAAGCTGTGTTTTGTTAAATCATCAAAAAATTGAATTGTTTGAACAAGTACACAATATTTTGGAGAACACAATATCACCACATTCCCTGAATGACAACACATAGAGAAGAAGTCCACTTCTGACAATGGGATTTTCAGTTAATAACCTATAGCTCTTGTGACAGATTTACCTACTTTTGGTTGGTGCCCCAGTTCAGTATCATTATTTTATTGAGTCAAATTATAAATTATCTATCTATCTATCTATCTATCTATCTATCTATCTATCTACATATATATGTAAGTACACATGAATATACAGATAAATGTACACAAACACATACACACACACACACACACACACACACACACACAGGAGACCATTATAGCACTGCTGAAAGGAGCAAAGTTAAGATGCAGCTTTGTGAAATGAAGAAGTGTTTCAGAGATGTTTACAAAATGTCAACTTTTATGTGCATGTTACTGAACAAGGTAGAGTCAGTTTTCGGAAAGAACTATGATTGGGTAATATGCTTCTTTCAGATAAGTGGGATAACAACATTAAAAAGCAAAAGAAATGGTCAAAGTGTTTCAATAACTAAAGGCACATGAGCTAAGAGTTCCGCTATTTTCCTAAGATGAAGTTGATGAGACAATAAACCCACACAATACAATAGAAATAGTAATTGTGTGTAATTATTCCAAAAAATATCCCTGCCTAATAACATGTGTATCATTTTCATTATATGCTGCAGTACTCACCCAAACGTCTTATTATATTCAGTATATCTGAGAATTGAGAACCTGGATCCTCAGACACTGTTTTAAATATTCATGAGTTTTTAAGACTCTAATTATTGTTCAGCAGGACTTCAAGTAAGTAACAAATGCTTTATATACTTGTTCAAACAATTCAATTTTTTGATGATTTAATGAAACACAGCTTTGTAGTGAATTTACCATGTGTTAATCAATTTTATTTTTTATTAATAGCATAATATAAAGTCTCTTCACATTTTGGAAAACTAAATATTTTTTTAAAAAAATTAAAATTCAATCCAATCATCAAAAATTACTTTTTATATTATAAAATCCAATGTATTGGAATATGTGTTATAGATTTATATTTACTAAAGTATTCCAATAATCCAATATATGCAAAACTTACTGACAATCTCTAAAAATATAAAAATGAGTCCAATATTGAGTGTTATGTCAGCTTTGTCTTAGTTCGAAAGTTTCTTTCTATAGCAAATGCATGATACTGGTCAATACATCTAAAATATATTTTGAAGTACATTGAAAAATAAAATGATTTGTTTTCAGATTCTAATATTTCTGAAAAGATTCTACTGACTCTTGGACTACAGTAAACAAGTCATTTCTAATCTCAGGTGAGCTGGATATTTCATTTGAAATGAAAATACATTTGATAGGCCCAAAATATATAAATATCTTATTATTTACCTGGCCAGCAAATACAGTGAAATCCTATACTTCAATTTTTACAAGGCCTGGAAGAACATCTATCAATGTCAACTGCAGTTTGTATGTGACAGAAAAGAAAACCGAATATAAAACCAGTAAATCAAGTCGAATTTGAGCAAATGCAAGTTAATTTACAGTCCAATATGAAAAAATACATAATTTAATAGTAAGATATTTATAACACTAAAATTTGTTTACATTAGGCAGTTTTAAAGGTGAAAGTAATAAATAGTAAATGCTATTAATACAAATTACATTCTCCAAAGAAAAAGTGTCTATAACATTTGAAATAAATTTAGGATATCTTACTATTTTTCTATTGTCATGTTTTAAGCATTTATTTTTTCTTGGTTCTTAACACTTGGAAATATGATTAAATTCAAATGTTTCAAATATATTATATATATATTAAGTATCTTTTGAAAATATCAAATACTATATGTCTTATACAGATTGACTAGATAAGAGTTAACATAAGCAATTAAGAAACTAATTTTATGTCTCATAATAAAGTTAGTTTATTTATACATCTATTGGCATATGCTATGAGTCTTATCATTCTGAAATATAATAGAATTAAGTAGTATGTCTTTATTACAATTTGTATAAATGTAGTAACATTTAATCACAAAGTACAATATAAAAACAACATTGTCTATTATTTGATTCATCCTATTAAATAAAATAAAAATTTTACATTACTCCAAGGGATTAGGAGGGTTCTATTTTCTTCAAAGTTTTATTGTATAAAATTTTAATATAATTACAGAGAAATAAAGAAAAATCATTGTTAACAAATAAAATTTGAGGCATGATTATCATTGCCTATTTAATAATCTCACTATATTTCATCAGTAAAAAGATAAAAAAAAAAAAAACCCTAGCCCAATCCTTTATAGAAACCAGAGAATTGGGTTTTTTTTTTTTTGGTTTTTTTTTTTTTTTTTTTTTTTGTTAATCATGCTTTGAAACATTTGTAGATACTTGTCATCATTAGGATTTTGGAGATGGAAATCTTGGGATATGGACAACTAAAATTTCATTATTTTATCTAGCTTTAGTTACTCTTTTATTTTTATGAAGAGACACCATGACTAATGTAACTTAGGAAAATAAAGCATTTAATTTTCCCTTACAGTTTCAGAGGATGAATCCATGAATATCATTGCCAGAAGAATTGCAGCAGTAGACATGTCATTGGAGTAGTAGCTGAGAGCTTACACAGGCATTAGGCAATAAAAGCAGGAACGGACCTGGTATGGGTTTTTGAAACCTCAGTACCAATTCCCTGTGACACACCTTCCTCAACCATGCCACACCTCCTATTCCTTCCTAAAATCAACCAACTGGTAAACAAACATTCAGATATAAGAGCCTATGGGGGTCATTGTCATCCAAACCAGCCCATATACCTGTAAGGTAATAACATTAGGATTACTATTGCTATTATTTTTATTTTGTGAGTACTGGACATGAGAGAATGTTGTTCTTGGTTGCTACTACCTGTAAGCAGGAGGGGATCTAAACACACCTGGAAAATGGGATACAGGAAAAGACTTTGAGGCTTATGAAGTGGCAAAGCATACCTACTGCGGGTGGCTCCAATCATTGTCTGAGATCCTGAACTGTACAAGATGGAGGAATATAGCTGAAAAACAGCATACATTCATTTTACCCACTTCTTGAGTATTGTTGCACTGTGAGCAAGTCCTTTATGATCCTGCTTTATTGATGAAATCCCTACCATAATTGCACTGTTAGACTGTTTATCAAAAAGCAACTGGAAAAGAAACCAGGCCATATCTGTTGTTGGTTGTTTTTTCTCTTTTGTCTCTTTAGCTCTTTTGGTGGGACTGCCAGAGACTTATTCTTAATTATAAATGCCTGGCCTTAGCTTGGTTTGTTTCTAGCTAGTTTTTCTTAACTTAAATTATCCATCTATATTTTTTCTCTAGGATTTTTCCTGTTCTTACTTCTGTACATCTTACTTTCACTCTTAATTTGTGGCTGGTTGTGTGGCTGGGTGGCCGGCCCCTAACATCCTCCTCTCCTTGTTCTCTTGCTTTTCTTCTTTTCCTCCCAGATTTCTCATTCTATTTATTCTCTCTGCCATTCAGCTTTTTTATTAGACCATCAGGTATTTTAGACAGGCAAAGTAACACAGCTTCACAGTTAGACAAATGAAACATAGAAGAATGCAAAACATCTTTGCATCGTGAAACAAATGTTCCTCCACATTAAAAAAAATGTAATTCTTCTTAAAACAATAATTTAAAACGTATAGCCTTTACCCTATTTGGGTGAGCTGCTAATCTTTCCCTCACAGTGCTGTGTTCAGGAGACACTTGAGAGTATTATAGATATTAGGACTGAAATATTACTAAGAAAAATATGAAGAGAAGCAGAGCCTTTGACCCCATTGTAAATGTCAGACATTTCTAGAAACTATAAGACTTTGGTTTCCCAATCAATTAATCCTTCCCAGATACTCAGTGAACTCTTTGGAGTTCAGCACCAACCCAGGGACACTGAATTGAAAGTGGGGAATCAATTAGGACTTCAATTAGATGGAATAATTGAAGAATAGCCCATGCTCAACTGAAGTATAGAGATATGTAAAGTATGATCAGTGAGGTGATTGCTCACCCCTGAATCTGTCTAGAAAGCTAATGCCAGGCACAGGCACAGGTTCATGTTCCACATCATTCTTCTGGGGCTCTTCACATACAACTACTGACACAAGAGGTATAAATCAAGTGTAAGTGTTTTAATTACCTGTGATGATCAATAAGCAGTGAATAATATTAAACTATTGTTTATATAGTTATGGCCTTAGTGGAAAGACATTCTATGAGGTGCACATGTTGTCTAAGTACACATTTACAAGACAGCTTCCTGAATTATACTTCTATTTGTATCAATGGGAAAGAGTCAAAGAGATTAAAAAATATTAAATCTTTGTGAATCGATTATTTAAATTAGCCAACTAAACCAGTGAGATACAGAGGCAAATTATATTGGTCTTTATTAACATTTCATGTAATATGAAAATAAACTTACAAATAGATGCAATGTTTTAATGCATAAAAATAAATGCATATTTTAAAACTGAAACAGATTATTTTCTCTCAAAATAACTAAAATCAAAATTAATACCTGAGTTCTATTACAGAAATTGGTGAACATATGCAAAAGCCTCTTCATTGGTAAAAATGATTCTTTTTCAATACTGGTGAGAGATAACAATTTCTCATAGCTACATATTACCAAAAGTTATGTAATAATCCAAATTAATTTCTTTCCCTTGTTTCAACTTTATATTCAAAGTTCCATAAAACTTTACATATATGTCAATATTTATTTAAAAAGAACAATATAGAATAACAAAAAATTCTTTGAAATCATTTTAGTGTTGCTGGCATAAATGTATGCTCTTCCGCAGATGATTCCAGTTATTGTGTTTTTAGAACTAAACAAATGATACTTGATATCCACAAATGAAAAAAAAATATCTGTCAGAAAATTATGCCACTGGCTTCCTGTAAATAAGGCAGTTCTGTTCATTTCTAATTGATTGCGAGAGTGGCATTATTGAACCATAATTGATTTTCTCTTTCATATGTTGTGCCACCCAGTGGTTGTTTTTAAGGGAATTTACTGTAAAAACAGCTACTTAATTTAATTTGTGGAAACTAAGAAGCTTACTGTACTCTTGAAGCCACATATTTGCCAGCATACACTGGACTTTGTGGTGAGATTTGAAATTTTTTCTTTTTATTCATATGAGTGAGTTTACAATATTGGCCAGATAACACTTTCAAAATAGGAAGGATGATGGAAGCATGATACATTGAGACAAGGACTGGTGTATGTTATAAATAGCTGAGAGGACATACTTTGGTAGCTACGGCATCATGAATAATAGCTTATCATAAAAAGAGAATGAATTTCTCCACTAACCTTGGAGAAGTACCACATAATTCACTGGATATTTCCTCTGATAAATGAATTTTTACTTAATATAAAAATTCAGAGATATAATATCTAATACATGTATTGATAAAGAACAGTTGAAATTTCTTCAATTTAATATGAACTATTTTCAAATGTTTAATAAATATTGAGTCAAAATTTAATTATTTTAATTATTTTAATTTAACAAAAAATTTTAGTTAACTTGAAAATTCTTGAATGTCTTTAGAAAGGTAGAGGCGTTTACATTTCCATCTTCAACAATCAATTATATAAATTTATATAAAATTCAAATAATTTCATTAAAGAACTAGCAACCAAATTAAGATGTCCCATAAATGTGATTGTAGTTTCCAGTCTTTTTTTTTTGTATCCAAGGAAATAAACTTGAAAATGGGAAAATTCATTTTAGCTTATGCTGACGGGGAGGGTGTAGCTGAGTAACACCATTCATAGCCTAATGATACAGAATAGAGGAAGATAAAGGAAGAGGCCAAGACACTGTGGTGCTCAACTTTCCTCCACATGTTTTCTCCTGGAAGCACTGCTTCTAACTTCTACTACTGTCCAACAACATCATAATATCCTGAACCCACTAGGAATTCAGTCAATCCATTATATCAGCACTCCCAGCTTTGTCTCAGATATACCTAAGGCTATGTGCTTTACTAATCCCATAGACAACTCCAACTCTGTCAACTTGGCAGTAAAGATTAACCGTCACCCTAAAGTTTTTAGCTCGATAAAAATGTATATAATCTTAATAATGTTTAAACATTGCATAATGTTTGATATACTAAATTAAATATATATATAAATTTTAATCATTTTATTATAACTGCCAAAGCATTAAAAATTTTTACATATATTAGATATTACTGAGAAAAATAGAGGTCATTGGGCTTAAATATATTATTAACATCATATTTTACACCAAAAATTCTAATGTATTTATGTCTTTCAACACTCTCTATATTCATTTTCCTCACCAATGTCTTCTACCTTTGTTCACCAATAGATAATATTTATATTATTATTGCCTGTGGCATTTTTTTGAAAATTATTAAGTGGGTAATAAGCTCCAGACCCTTCTTCATTTTGTAAAAGGGAACTAGCATTTCTACAGCCATGTTTTATTGGACGAAGTGGAAGGAGGAGGTGGGATGGTGGGAGGAATTTAGAGGTTTCTTTTGCCAAATAATTAGATTAAGATTAATTTACCAAATAAGATTAAATAGTAATGGCCAGAAGAACGTTTTTAAGGTAGAAAATGATGATTCCAAGAGTAAAGTAAGAATGTGAGAACATGAGAGTAGGGATATCATTATCTATAAACACTTATCCTCAGTTACTGCTATAGGAGTCATAATCCTCCAAGAGAGATTTCAGATCCCGTCTCCATCTCAAGCAAGTTAGTGAAGGAAGCCTGCACCACTGAGCTTTGGTGTGGCTAGGCTGAGTGTCTGAAAACTGTGGAAGTGCTGGAATTCATCGTGGAACAGGGTCAAGGTAAGCACAGAGTGATCCTAAGCAATGAAAGGAAAGCTAAAACAGTAGGTTGATGGATAGTTTCTCAATCTTGAGAGGAATTGGATAAATATCACCTCCATTTGCCTTTTTAAGCCAATAATTGTCTCATCAGTAATGTTTTCCTGCATAGTTTTTCTTTTCCCCTCACTTCTCTTTCTCTGCCCACTCCCCATCAGTCATAGCAAAGTCCATACAAAGTAACTAATAGTATGGAACCTGTACAACTGAAAATTCATAGTTGGAAGAATAGCTCCTGCCATGTGCATTTTGATGGATAGTCAACATGAAAATTTGACTCTGCTTCAGTATTTGAGACTTTTTTAGGACATCTCAAAAATATGTGTACCATATGAATGGTGAATTGAAAGAGTGAGAAATCAATTTGTGTGGGTTTAGAATCTAAAATGTTCTAAAGAAATTATTGTTATGATTATGATTATTATTTGACAATGGACACAGTGTTAGCCAATGGCACAAGTGTTTTTGTCTTTTTATTGATTTTTTTAAATGAAAAAAACAATTATTTAAGTCATCAACTCATTAATAAACTGAGTAAACATGGAATGAACTGTTTCAAATGAAGGTATTTCAGTATTTCAATAACAGTAATTTGGCATCTTTTCAAATTCAATAGGCTTTTAGTTTCTCTGACTTTATTTTAGTTGTAAAAATAATGTATATCTTTCCCCAATGATTAAAAATCTATGGAACCAGTGGAGCCTCATATACAAATAAAAGATCATACTAAAGATTCAACAGGTAGCTAAGTTTGTACTGAAATAATTTCAAGCTTCCTGTGAAGGTAGGTATCACAATGATCGTACCCAATTCCTTTCGTATTAATAGCTATATAGAATGAAGCAATTCCAATATTGTTTTCAATGTCACAGTTTTATTATGTAGCAGCACTTTGCTGATATTATAATGAAGCAATGTCGGTGTTTATTTTGTGGCATGTGTTAGAATGACCATTTCTAGGATTTCAGAGAATTCTTAAAACAATCCTAAATGCTTTTTCAGGGAGGTTCATCAGACTGACTGTACAAAGTACTTCAACCTTTGTACTTCCTTCTGCTCTTCCACACCCATTTCAACAGAGAGAAACTGGAACACTGTGTAACCAATAATATTCCAATCCTACTTCAAAACCCATATCTTTATTTATTATATTTCTCAGACTCAAATAAGTCCTAATTTAGTATTTTTGTACACTTATAATAATCATATAAAATGTAATTATTTGACAATGACATTTACTAATGTTACATAGTTGTTTGAAGAAATATCTCAGCATACATAAAATGCATATGCCTTTCTGTTAAATATATACTAAAACTGTGAATCAATTTATTAATATAAATGTCATTTAAAGAGAAATGTTTAAAGATCATTCTTTCATAATAGTTTCTCAGTGTTTGATGTTCAAAATCGTTTTAAGTGTCCAAATTGATAACTACTCTAAAATATACCTTAAATGATTTTTAATCTACATTTTTCTACTCATTTTATGATTACTGTAGGTGGTTCATAATTTCAAGAAACTTACTTAAACTTCTGGGAATATGACGACTTTAGTGCCAAGAACTGCTGAAAAATCTTTGCTCCAATATTTGACATTTCATGCTCTTCTAAATGCATTCTAATGCATGGTCACGCCACAAAATGACTGTCATTAGTGTCGTCTCGGCAGTGGCTGGGGAGACCATGACTAATGCTGAGCTATCAGCACTATCTGAGGAAGGTGGATTCTCATAATTTCTCAAACTGACCATGGAACCAATTTCAAATGATCCCTAAGTCATAAAACTTCACAATTACCCTGAGTTCATTAATAATGTATTACACTTCTCATTCTCAATCAGAGTTTAATCAGATCCATGTCTCACAGGAAGGTTGACAAGTAAGCCACAAAATTATCCATATAAATGTCAAGATTTATTTTCCTAGCATAAATGATCTAACCTAGTCAAGCACAGTTAAAAATAAAATCACTCTGTTTGAGATTACCATTCACCTAATTGTCATACCAATTTTAGCCTTATATTTCAACCTCAATAATGGTAGAGTTACAGATATAGACTATATAAATAAACAAAAATATGAGGCATGAATACAAACAATATTCCTTATTATTTCCTGCTGTTATGTAAAAAACAAAATGGTTGAATTTATTTCATGAGAGCAAGTGTATATTGAGACAACAAAATATAGTAAAGAATTCATTTGTGGGGGGGAGTAAGCTTCTATCTTAACCAAAAAGTATATCAAAATATCTTTAGATAGAAAACACTTCATAATAGGACAATTTGTATTTAGACACACTAAAAAGATTGTTGGAATACATGGAAAATGGACTTGCTTATGTACTTGTACATAAACACTAATATTAAGATCATATTATTCTCTCTGGAGTTGTGTAGCAGTCTAGTCATCTATGTTTTACATCTAGTATCCAACCATGAGTGAGTACATACCATGTTCATCCTTCTGAGTCTGGGTAACTTCACTCAGGATGATTTTTTCTAGATCCATCCATTTGCCTGCAAACCTCATGATGTCATTGTTTTTCTCTGCTGAGTAGTTCTCCATTGTGTATATGTACCATATTTTCTTTATCCAATCTTTAGTTGAAGGGCATCTAGCTTGTTTTCAGGTGCTGGCTATTACAAATAAAGCTGATATGAACATAGCTGAGCAAATGCCCTTGTGGTATGATTGAGCATTCCTTGTGTATATGCCCAAGAGTGGTACAGCTGCGTCTTGGGGGAGATGGGACACTAGGAAAGACACAGGGATCACCTAATGACAGAGAAATGGATGAGATCTACATGAACAACCTGGACAACAGTGGGAGTAATGAAGGGCAAGATTTGAAGGAAAGAAAGCTTAGGGGAGCAGGAGATCCCAGCTGGATCAAGAACAGAAAGGGAGAACAAGGAATAACAGACCATGATAAATGAAGACCATATGAGAACAGGAATAGGTAGAGTGCTGGAGAGGTCCCCAGAAATCCACAATGATACATCCTCTGTAGACTGCTGGCAATGGTCAAGAGAAAGCCTGATCTGACCTAGTCTGGTGATCAGATGGCCAAACACCCTAACAGTCATGCTGGAACTCTCATCCAATAACTGATAGAAGTGGATGCAGAGATCCTTGGAGAGGCCCAAGGCAGAGCTCCAGGAATCCAACTGAAGAGAAAGAGGAGGGACTGTAAGAGAGTGAATTGTTGAGATCAAGATTGCAAAAAGCACAGGGACAAATAGCCAAATGAATGGAAGCACATGAATTATGAACCAAAAGCTGTGGAGCCCCCAGCTGGATCAGGTCCTCTGGATAAGTGAAACAATTGAATAGCTTGAACTGTTTGGGAGGCACCCAGGCTGTGGGACCAGGACCTGTCCTTAGTGCATGTGCTGGCTATTTGGAACCTTGGGCTTACACAGGGACACTTTGCTCAGCCTGGAAGGAGGGGACTGGACCTGCCTGTACTGCATCCACCAGGTTTAAATGAATCCCCAAGGGAGTCCTGGCCCTGGAGTAGATGGGAATGGAGGGGAGGGAATGGGGGGAAGGTGGGGATGGGGGCGGGAGTGGGGAGGACAGGGGAACCCATGGCTGATGTGTAAAATTAAAACACAAATATAATAATAATAATAATAATAATAATAATAATAATAATAATAATGATAAGATCATATTATTCATTACTCCCACTGTCGTCTAGGTTGTTCATGTAGATCTCATCCATTTCTCTGTCATTGGGCGATCCCTGTGTCTTTCCTAGGGTCCTGTTTCTAGGTAGCCTCCCTGGAGTTGTTTAGCAGTGAAGTCATCTTTGTTTTACATCTAGTATCCTACTATGAGTGAGTACATACCATGTTTGTCTTTCTGAGTCTGGGTTACCTCACTCAGGATGTTTTTTTTTTTTTTCTAGATCCATCCATTTGCCTGCAAACTGTCCTTAGTGCATGAGCTGGCTGTTTGGAACCTTGGGTTTACACAGGGACACTTTGCTCAGCCTGGAAGGAGGGGACTGGACCTGCCTGTACTGAATCCACCAGGTTGAATTGAATCACCAGAGGAGCCTTGGCCCTGGAGGAGATGGGAAAGGAAGGGAGGGGCTGGGGGAAGGTGGGGATGGGGATAGGAGGGTGAGGACAGGGGAACCCATGGCTGATAGTAAAATTAAAACACAAATATAATAAATAAAAAAGGAAAAAAAATTAACACTACAAAGAAGATCATATTATTGCTGCTGAATCCTTTCAGCTGTTGTCTCATTGCTAAAATACTATACTTTTCCTTAACTAAATGATTTATCATTAATATTGTTATTACAGTGTTTAAATGTGTTGATTTCATAGATATGAATATCTAAGTCTTAGATTTACATAAAATGACACATTGAACAATTCCATAAATATCATTCAGATTAATGTGTGCACAACATTACTTTATTTGCCCTGAGAAAACAGATAGAAGTAAACAGGTATCTATAAGACAAACTACAGCAGATGTAGAAAGACAACATACTGGCAGGGAGTTCTGAGCTATCTTTTGAGGATACTAATGAAACATGTTAGCATACTCAGCCATTTTTATAACTCATCTGTCAACAAAAGCTCACTGCTGGGAATAGCTTCACTTAGGGGAAACTGACAAAATTATTACAGCATTCTGATAGCTCTATTAAAATAGACAGAAATGCATTCATTTATTCAATGTGTCCACAATTAAATTTGAGATCACTTCTGAAGCTCTTGTTATTGTTTTACTTATATTTACTGATTTAGCTATCAATATACTTTTCAGATAAAGTCTGACTGTATAACACAAGCTGGCCTGAAACTCTGACTCCTCTATCTCAGCCACCCTAGGTCTGGGATTACATTGTGAAATACATAGACAGCAAACCCACATGGTAAATGAAGACCACATGAGAACAGGAATAGGCAGAGTGCTGGAGAGGTCCCCAGAAATCCACAAGGATACACCCTCTGTAGACTGCTGGCAATGGTTGAGAGAAAGCCTGATCTGACCTAGTCTGGTGATCAGATGGCCAAACACCCTAACAGTCATGCTGGAACTCTCATCCAATAACTGATGGAAGTGGATGCAGAGATCCTCAGCCAGGCCCCAGGTAGAGATCCAGGAGTCTAATTGTCGAGAAAGAGGAGGGTCTGCAAGAGCGTTAATTTTTGAGACCAAGATTGGAAAAGCACAGGGACAAATAGCTAAATAAATGGAAACACATGAATTATGAACCAAAAGCTGTGGAGCCCCCAACTGGATAAGTGAGATAATTGAATAGCTTGAACTGCTTGGGAGGCATCCAGGCTGTGGGACCAGGACCTCTCCCTAGTGCTTGAGCTGGCTATTTGGAACCTTGGGCTTACACAGGGACACTTTGCTCAGCCTGGAAGGAGGGGACTGGACCTGCCTGTACTGAATCCACCAGGTTTAAATGAATCCCCAGGGGAGTCTTGGCCCTGGAGGAGATGGGAATGGAGGGGAGGGGATGGTGGGAAGGTGGGGGTGGGGGTGGGACGGGAGAGGACAGGGGAACCCATAGCTGATGTGTAAAATTAAAACACAAATATATTAAATAAAATAGGAGAAAAAATGAAAAAAAAGAAATGCAGACATCTGCAGGTACTCTTCAATACCATGATGGTTCAGAGAGATAGATGACTGACATATATGTTTGACCGACAGGATAATTGTCAGGAAATTATTATATAAAATAATACTTATTCTTTTTTATTTCTTTATCAAATTAACTTAATTTATATATATTTTTAATTTTTAATTATTTTTGAAATTATAATGTACTTACAACATTTCACCTTTCCTTTTTCTCATTCCAAATCCTTGCATATACTGCTGCTTGCTCCTTTTCAAATTCATGGTCTCTTTTTCATTAATTTTGGTTACATATACATATATTTGTTTTGTGTATATGTGTGCATCCTGACTAAAATAAATATATTCTAAATACTTAGTATCTCTTATGATTATTACACTATTCAAATATAAGTTATTACAAAATAAAGCATTATATTAAAACATGATTAAATAAAAAATGCTCGTGAAAGTATAAATTCTGAACTTGGTTCACTCTTGGTATAAACTGGTCACTATGTCACCCAGAGTTGAGCTAGAAAGACGTTCTAGATACTGTTTTAGTATACATGGTGATAATATGATTCAGGGTTTCACCAATATAATCACTCAAAATGTTCTCACGGTAGCAACACTGAGTCACAGCTAAGCTCTGCATGCAAGTTTTTCATTATGCAATGATGCCCATTGGATGAAAATTGTCATTATTATAAATTTAAATAAAATAATTGATTCCCTTTCATTTGAAAACCAACTGCAGTTGCCATGTGCTGTCTACATAATCAAGACAGTCTTGAAATCATGGAATAATTTATTGTGAGGTCACTCTTCAATCAGTGCAAATCCATAGAAACATAACCTAGCAACACAGCTTATTGATGCAAGGTTTAAGAATAAATGAATTATGTGTGCTAAGAACTACTTCATCAAAACATTTTCCTGTAAAAGATATTTTAACCAATATGCAATGTTTAGTGCAGAGTTCTTAGCTGGCTTACATCTAGCATTCTCAGTCCCTTTCTTAATCAGATATCTATAATTGAAGCTGCATAAGCAGAAACCTGCATTTGAGATTCAAATCCACTGAAAATCAATAGGGAATTCCTTTTAAGTAGATATAAAGATACATATTTATTATCTCATATTTCTGAATGCTAGGAGCCCAAAATCAATGTGTCAGGAAGATTTATTCTGTTTGAATGTTCCTTGCCTGTGGTTTGCATGTATATAATATCTTCTTCATAAGATTCTATACCTTCTTTCTGTATGTCTTTTCTGTCCCAAATACTGCTCCATTAAACACAGCATTAGGACTCCCCCTAAGCACATTTACTTCTAAAAAGGAATTCATCTTGAAATATGCTTACATTTTGATCCCATTTAGCCAGAGATTCAGTATGCAAAAGTTTAGAGAGTCTTTTAGCCCATAAACACCAAGTGTGTGGTGTGTATGTGTACATGAATGTGTTTTTTTTTTCAGATTGTTTGCTAAGTAATGATTTCTTCATATCTTTCTATAGATAGAGAAATAGATGTAGATATGAATATTTGTTTAAAATCTTAATATTGCTTCAAATATATGGTATTTTATGAGGGGTAAGACACCACTTATTGGATAACACAAATTTATATATATATATATATATATATATATATATATATATATATATATATATATATATATAACATATATATGAAAAATATTTATTAATCCCATCTACTGACTCAAATTAATGTCCTATGAAATAAATACATCTGCCCTATATGTATATTAAATCTAAGTTTCTTTTGAGAAGATTTTATCATAATTCCTGAACAGTTCAGTTTCATCTTAGTTCAAATCAAACATTATGATGCAGTCTCTGTATTTTAGTGTTTTATATAACTAATTTATGACCTTCATTCCTCATTCAAGGTAGCAAAGCTTTTATTCTATGCCCAAGGGAATAGTTTCTATTTCAGTATAAACAATGTGGTACTTGCTGGATTGAAATACCAAAAAAAAAAAAAAAAAAAAAACAAACAATCCATCTTTGATGTTAGAAACAGCTTCTTTCTATTATTTTTTTTAATTTTCATTTTTTATCTTATTGTGCAAACCCTACATGTTAGTTTCATCTTAGAATGATGGCCTTGTTCTACTTTTTTTTTTTTTCTATTTTAAAATTACACTTGGGAAGGGATGGTTTTTTGGTGGATGCTTCCATGTCACAGCCCAGCATCAAGGCAAGCAGGGCAGGAGTGCTAAAGTCAGGTACCTGTAGGCAGAAGCTGAAACAGAAACCAGGGAGGGACACTGATTGTGGGTTTGCTCCCTATGGCTTGTGCAGTCTGCTTTCATAATCAACCTGGAACTATCATCCCCTTAGGCTTAGTAGTACCTACAGTAGGAGAGGCCTTACACACCAATCATTAATTAAGAAAATTACTCCCAACCTTGTCTATAGGATAAGCTGATGGAGACATTTTCTCAACTAAGGTTTTTATCTTCCCAGATGCCTCTTGCTGGACAAAAGACCAACCAGCAATGGTTCTTTGTAGATTTTTCCTCAAGTTTGCACATGTCTACCAGAGACATCACTGTCTGTAGCCTTATGGCTGTCATTTCTTAAATAATTTAGACTTTGAAGTTGAAATGTGTCTTTGATACATGGATGAAAGAATAGATGCTGAGTTATCAACCTTAAAATATTAGTCTATTTTTTTGCATCATATTCAAAGACTTTAGGAGATTCTATGTCCTCTCAATGAATGGCAATGTTTTCAAATATGTTGAAATCTAAGAAATTTATGTCAATAGTGGCTTTAAATACTCATGTGCTGTGTCCAGGATTTACTGTGCCATTTACAAACAATGGACTTAGTATAATTATTAAGTGCCTCGGATTGTTCAGGACAGCAAATGAGCTTCATCTACAACTCACAAACTACAATTGTTTATGAAAAGAGTATTATCCCGTCTTTAGGCTTTCAGTCAGAGGTGGGCCTCTCTAGAAGGAAGAAATAGCTGCTTCTTCCATGCAAGTCTGCTTCTGATAACATGAGCAGTTTGTAGTTTAGTAAATCCATGGAGATGAGTTATCTAGTTATGTAGTCTGGGAACTTGGCTGGAACTTAACCCTATGCCTTCATGAGGTACAAATAAATGCACTCCTCAGTCCTCATGAACCTCTGCTACTACATTTTTCTCTGTAGCTGTTTTACCTCTCTTACTTTTCACTGAGTAGGGGAGAAAGTGGGAACTATCTGTGCTTTCGGTGTCCTGAGAGGAATGTTAGAATTCATTTCATTTCTTTCAGATCACTAAAACTTTCTTTATGTCAGCACAGTGACAGCTGTGTGTTCTTCATGTACTCACTATAGTAACACATTGAATTTCCTTCAGGGTTATTATTATTATTATTATTATTATTATTATTATTATTAAACTGTATGATGCAGGAAGACAAGCTCCATCCTGTCTTAGTGTTGTAAGTAGTTTGTTTATTTGTTTGTTTTGAGCTGAGGATCGAACCCAGGGCCTTGTGCTTGCTAGGCAAGCACTCTACCACTGAGCTAAATCCCCAACCCTGGAAGTAGTTTTTAAAGTTTCTAGATTTTGACTTAAAGTAAGACGTAAAAACTTCTTTTTCCTGAGCATTTTGGACAGTGATTATAATATTCAAGATACCAAATCCATTAGCAAGTCCAACCAATGTACACACATTATGAATGATGTATATTTGATAAATATATTAGAACAGTGTTACGTTTCAAAAAGAAAGAAATCCTGCTATGTACAGTAACATCGATGGACCTAGAGTTAATTACTGACAGGCTCATATGCATGAACCAGTACATATACAGCAAGAAGTTTTGTATGATTCTGCTTATATGAGGCATCTGAAATCATCATGTGAAATAGTAGATGAGTGATTAAGAAACATGGTAAAAAGGGACATCTGATATTAAACAATGGGAAATTTCAGTTAGCATGAGGAATAGCTATTAGGGATCTAAAGCACTGAACATTCTATAGTTAATACATTAATCAACAATAAGGCCAGCTGTAAATCTTTTGAACCATAAAGATACACTAAGGAAAGTTATTCTCAAATGTGCAATAGTGGCACTTATATCTGGGGGGGTTGACAACAGCCTTATGTTTGTGCTTAAGACCCTCTCAATAGGTGATAATTCATGCCTGGTGCTGGTAATTTAGCTATTCCATGGCTGGTCAGGCCATGGTACCTAGGAGAAAACCAGTGTTCTAAAGCAGCTTTATTCCTAGCTGCATTCTAAATAATCACACCTACAGATGAATGTACCTCTCACACTTTATCAAATAATCTCCCCTTACAGAGGCTGAGACCATTACAGAAAGCCACAACTGGCCACAATCCAGAGAACAGCTGACTATAACGTGCCTAAACCCAATTTACACATGTATAACACAGCCCCTGTACCTAAGATTCAGGCAACATTATGGGAACGGTAAAAAAAAATGTGGTAAGTGCCAGAGGACCAGGATATTTGTTGTGGCATACTGTAAGCTATATAGGACAGAGAAGACAAAAATCTCAACAAGACAAGCACAATGACAACTCAGTGGACTAAGGCTGTGGCGACACATGCCTTTAATCCCAGCACTTGGGAGGCAGAGGAAAGCAGATCTCCAAGTTCAAGGCAAGCATGGTCTATAGAGTGCATTCCAGAATCTCTGTCTTGGAAAAAACAAAACAATACAAAACAGAACAACACAAAACAAAACAAAAGAAAAAAAGATCAAACTGTTAGAGGAAGATTAATGACTACTTTGAAAATTTGTCTTCCATGGTGCTCAGCCCCCTAATAAGTTGTCCAATCCAAGTGCTCAGCTATAAATACATTTTTATGACAACAACTTTAAAAGGACACAACGGGTCACACACACACACACACATGCACACACGCACACGCACACGCACACACACACGCACACACACAGACACACAATGCGTGTGTGTATATATATATACATGTAGATGTATATACACATACATCTACATATATATAGTATTTATGAACATAAAATAAGGTATCACCCTATACAAAAAATTACAATTAAGGAGTGCTGAGAGCGGGAGAAATAGTGTTCAGGGAAGAGCACACCAAGTGGTTCACCAATACTACATAGTCAATCCTGAAACATACCCACAGGTAGAATCATGCAGGCTCCATACATATTGTTAAATTAATTGTAGCTACATATATATTCGCATATGTACTAACAATGAGTTTAAAATGAAGCTATGCATTTGAAAAAAATAAGGAGGTTTGCAGAAAGGAATTAAGGAAGTGTTTAGAGGGAGAAAGTGAAGGGGAAATAATACAATTACATTATAATCTGAAAAAAATAAAGAGAAAAATTGATAATTAATCTCAAAACAAAAGTGACATTTATTTACAATAATCATGGTGTGGTGTGCCATATTAGAAGGTGTCAATTATATGGGTTGTAATCCTTTTAGTATCTCTGGTTTATACATATCATATAGTCCATGGCATCAGAAATTCATTAATGCATCCAATATTTATTAATCATCCTTGATGTATATCAGTCAGGCAAACATTTACCCAGCTATCCAGTTGTTGTAGATAAATACATGCATAAGAAAGTCCTTTTCCAAACTTTTAAGTCTGTTGCCACCAAGGGACTACAATGTGCTTTTTCAGTAGTTTGGCAAAATGTGTCTTGAGTTAGAAATACATTTGTGTTTCATATACATAATGTTCTGAACATGCATAATAAAATACGAAGTGATATAAATGCTAACGATGTGGCAGGGTCCTGTGCTGTTGTTCCCTTTGGGGGCAGGGGCCAAGTAGGAGCAGAGTCAACAACACAGACTCTGGGAGAGTGTTGAAACAAGAAGCTCAGTTTGTTTAGAAAGAAGCAAGCCTTATATGCCCTCCACCTCTGACGAATATGCAACTCCTGGTGTGACATGTTGCCTTTCATTGGTCCAGATCATTTCCAGATCATGTCTCAGCTGCTCTTGCTAAGGCCCTTAGGCAGAGCCAGGTTGGCTCTCAAAAGAGTATCCTTTTTTTTTACTTGTTTCGGCTGGCTGGCCCTTAAGCCTGTTAGAGATGAGTCATCCCACATATGAAAATAAATGTATTTGTTTTTAATGATTAAAAGATGAACAATTGTAGTTAGAGTTTTCCTGCCTGGCCCAGTCAGGACAAATCTCTCTTACCCGCCAGTCCCACAGTCGCTCAGACCCAACCAAGAAAGCACACAGAAACTTACATTGTTTAGAAACTGTATGGCCGTGGCATGCTTCTTGATATCTACTTCTATCTTAAATTAACCCATTTCTGTTAGTCTATACTTTGTTACATGGCTTGTGGCTTACCAGTGTCTTTACATGTTGCTTTTCATGGCAGCAGCTGGTGGTGTTTCTTCCCTAGCCTTCTACCTCCCACAATTCTCTTCTCTGTTTGGCCTTGGTAGAAAAAAAGTTTCTGGGCTATGCGCTGCTTTGATAAAACTGCTTCTGATCGTTGATGGTACACATGGCTCCAGACCCAGAGCTGGTGGTAAACTGTACCACCGCCATGTTGGGAAGCTGAGGTGGGTGGAGCCAGCAGCCACAGCGGTGTTTCAGTCTTACAAAGATGGATATTACACAGAGTGATATCCACAGCAAACAATAGCCACATTAAATAACCTATAATTTTTTTAAATAAATATTTCCATGGAATACTGTATGGTTTCTTATATCTATCTATCTATCTATCTATCTATCTATCCATCTAATGATAATATGATGTGTAGTTTTGCTTTTAAGTTTTCTCTCTCTTATAAAGAGCATTGTCACAAAAATCAGCTTGGATTGGGTTATATCTAGAAAGCTGTTGAGTGTTGGGCATCTGGGAGGCAGCACACCCATAGTAGTGCAAAGAAAAAGAGATGAACAAAAGTTCTAATCAAGGAGCCTTATATAAGATGCTGACTGTTTCCAATGCAGTAGGGAGAAATATATCACTAGAAAGAATTGCCTCTGTTTAGAAAAATAAAATGGATATATTGCAGTCAGTAATGCATTTTCTCTGAGTAAAAGGGTTATCACACAGATATTTGTAACTTCAGAGATGTCATTGCTCCAGCCTTGGGGCTCTTGAAGGAATTTCGGTTTTCTCAGATGATACCAGCTGAGATTCTGTCTCCCCTAATGAGAGAAAGAATGGCTTATCAGTGAAGACTTAAAGTACTTCAACAAGCTTTGAACTAGTTGAACAGAAACTTAACTCCTGTCTTGCCTGGTACAGACCTCACAGCCAGAGTGCTTTCTGGTTTGGAAGGATAAATGACACTATACCCCAGTAGCAAATGGCTTTACCTTCAGGCAGAGAAGGATGGATGGTATAAATAATACTTAAATGCTGTCTTTGTCAGCTTTGAAGGAAATATAACTTATAAGATGTTATCTTCACTATTAGGATTCAAAGGAGTATTGTGTAAGTACAATATTAAGAGTAAATAGTATAACCATCAAACGGTATGTAGTACTACATAAAAATTTATTTTGTGTTGATTCAAATTTATATTATCACTTAAGGTGAAGAATGATGACTTGTGATTACCCCTTTTCTGTGTGCTTCTTTCTTACTTTTTAATTACAATTATTTATGTATGTATTTATTAAGTTATTTATTTTGTATATGCATATTCATAAGTATGTGCCAAAGTACACATGGGGAGTACTTTTTTTTTTCTTTCGTTCCTTCATATGTATATAAGCACTTTTACCTGCTGAGCCATCACACTAACTCTTTCTTGCTTTTTAATTGAAAACAAAAAACTAGTGGCAAAGGGAATATTAGCATATAAAATACTAAAATTGAAATCATTAAAAATACTACTAAGTCAATAATAGTCACACTAATCTGTTGGCATATGCAGAAATGCCATCTAAACTATCTAATTAAATTTTAGCTTTTTTATGTAAGTGTTGTGTGAACCTAATAGAAAATCAAACTTATTGAATTAAAAAAAAATACTGAAGATGACAGGCATAAAGGCAAATAGAAGAGTACAATGATCTGATAGTGGAATTGCAAGAAAAGAGGGTGCTAAGTAAAAAGCAAGGAGTTAGGAGGTACAATAAAAGATCATAAGGAATGACTATTTACCTAAATAAAAACAATAATACTGGCAATTCTGGGTATAATTATACCCAATTGTTTTAATTAACTTTTCTCAGCTGGGCTGACAATGTTCCTAGGACCATCTAATAAAATCTCCAATACCAAACATAAGAAGACGTATTTTGATTTTTTTGGTCAGAGTTGTCCATGAGCCCCCACATTCCCCCCCAAATTATATAATTTATTGTCATTGCCTTTGAATGTCTCTCAGGGGTGTAAGGTAAGTCTCTATTGGTGAAGACACCATGCACAACAGAAACAAGGTCCAGATAAGAGGGAGCTGGAACTGACCTGAATGCCTGTTCCCTTGTGGACTGTCTTTCATGGTGCCAGGAGAATTATTAAAGCTTACAGGGGAAGGAGGGACCATTATGCTTATGTACCACACCAATTGTCAGCATCGCCTGATCACTCTACGGGTACAATAGTGGCAGGCAAACCTTGGCAGCAACCAACAACTCTTAATTGGACATAAGAGCCATGCAACAAGAGAGAAACCAGACCTGGTATTAGAAACCTAACTAACTACTCCGTGTTAGTGAAATCATGGATATTGGAAGAGAATCTAAGACCATTATTCATTAAACCAACATAATACCAACCAATAATCTAAACATTTGTCCTAATACCACAGCTAAGTATAGTCTTCCATCCTCTTCAAGGAAAATTCTCTTTCCAACAGGAAAAGACCACTAGAGAAAATCACATCTAATAAAAATGCATAGTTGGGGATCCCAATAAAAGCAGATACATCTACAAAACACTTCAAATAGGCTCAGGGAGCATTGTTGAAGAGGAGAAAGATTGTGAGCCAGAATAACAGGGAATTTGCTGTGGAATTCTCTATCTTAATAATATCAGAAGATGCACCTGTAAAATTTCCTAAGCATGACTATCCATACATGAGCTGAACAAGGATGATACCGATGGTCAAACAATAATGAAAAGGGGTAGTCCCAAAAGACCCCAACCATATACATAGAACTACAGGCAGCCAATTAATGCTGGACGTAGGAGGAACAGTCTTCCCCAAGGAAGATTACACCAACTGATTATCCAGTACAGAATGATCAATCCTAAAATTATACATGCATGTAACATTATACAGACTGCGAACTTTATATACAGCAATATAAATGTATGTTCATAAACATAGATGTGAACAATAAAAATTAATGCGTAAAAGGCCATCAATTTGAAAAGGAACAAGGAAGGATAAATAGGAAGTTTCACAAGAAGAAAGGGGAAAGAAAACTACTATAATTATATTACAATATTTGAGGTGAAAAATAAAAATGAGAATGTTTTCAAGATTTCTTTGCCTTTATTAGTGGTTTGGGTGAGCACATAATACATAAAGATTTTTGTAGAAAATAAATATTAATAATATATAGAACCATTTGTTTTAATGCAGTGGGATATAGTTTGTTAAAGCATGAATAGAGTTGAAAAGGAATAAATCATAATACCAAGATTTGGAGAGATAATTTTTCATTTTTCATTTCAAGGGACTTGAAAGCACTACTACAGGACCAGTGTTGGATTCTGTGAACTCGCTCAGAATTGTCTGTAAATCCAGTGGTTAAGACATCTGAAACCTTCTTCTTGCTGCTGTAGGCATGTACAGTTAAGACAAACACATGCATACACATACAGAACAAAAAATATCAATTAAAATATCTTTAAATGTTTAAAAATGCACCTGTTAAGAACAGATATAATTAATATATTTAATTATAATTAAATATGAGGCAAACAATTTGTTTAGCAAAGTTACATACCATATAGTGATTTTATTTTTACTCTACAAGTAATACAGAACATTATAAATACATAACAAAAATCCTATATTTCTATTCTCTTCAACTCATGAGGTGATTATATGCCCGTCAACCTATCTGATGTGCATTTAATAAATTCACCCTAGAAAACATTATGAAAATATGGAAACTGTATTGTTTGTTATAAAAAGAAGTGATTTGATGTAAAAGAAGTGATTTGACTTAAAAAGAAGTGATTTGATATAAATGTTACATTAATATTTTAAGTATTACTGAATAAATATTTTTTATGCTATGGCATTGACAATGGACATTTAAAGAAAGCGGTAGAAAGCTCTGATATTTCACACAGATTTTTAAATTTAAAAACACATGTTGATTATCTCTCTTGATTTCTGTTAGTCTTATTAATTACATTATATTATAGGCTTAGTTTAATCAGATACAAAAATGTCTCAGCATTGAGTTGAGGGCTCTCATCAGCTCCTAGTAACTCACCTCTCTGAGTTCATTGATATTCTTTAGTGCCAAGACACCTGGATACTGATTCGGAAGCCAAAGGAAGTGGGACTGTAAGGGGTATTGAAAGGAACAAAATGGAGGGAGACCTTTCATCCCGGACTCCCAGAGTCAGACATCTCTGCTTCAACATCTAATATAGGAAGCCAGCTTTGCCATCATTTAGGACTACAGTGTGTGAGAAAGTTAAAATAATTATATAATAAATAAATAATAAATTTATACTGGAAATAATTATGTGCAAACAAGTCATTTTGTCATTGAAATGAAACATTCCTCCTTTAAAAGGAGAAAAGCAAGTGCAATTGTAGTTTGCCATGATTACAAGAGTAAATGGCATCCTGCTGCCTAGAGAAAGCTAGTTAAAACAACACAATATAATCAGAATCATGTAAATATACTCAAAAATTTTTATAGAAATGTCATTTCTTTTTCATCCTTTTAATACCTTTGAGGAGGTATATAATGTTTATATTTGAATAATTTGAAGTCAAAGTGATTTGTATTAATATCACTTTGTAATTTGAAGACTACTGTATATTCTCAACACAAAATTTTCCACTATTGTTCTGGTTCTATGTTAACTTTAAAAAGGACAAATCATAGTGTACAACTTACTAACAATTTAAATGTAGTGTGAAAATATTGTATGAGAAAATATTCCTTCCAAATTACATTTTCCCTTTTGATTTTTTATGGGTCTATGAAAAATTTAAGTATTTATGTTCATATGTCATTTCCCTTCAATTAAGTTTATTCCAAAGTCTTAATTTGTGCATAAAACATAACAAACATAGCAATTTAAAACTTTAATTCTAAGTTGTTAAGGGAAGTTTAACAGAAATGAATTTTACCTCACACTTGATTTAATTTTACACAGATTGAATAAAAGTTGAATCAGTATTCTTAATTTAAAAATTATGATTGTTCTCAAAATTGATAGCTTGAACAAAAGTCAAATATCCTCTTTAAGTGAAATTGCAATAAAGTCTACTGACATAATTCCTTAGAAATAGTACTGTTTACATGTTTTTAAAGGGCTTGTTAAGATATTACTTGATATGATTTAATTTCATAAAGTAGCTTTTGAAATTATATAGTAGCTGATGCAATATTAATTAATGCAACAAATTGAAAACAATCTGATTGTGTAACAGAAGGACATAGTAGAGGACATTTAAGAACTTCTGGAGAGGATCCAGGAAAAGCTGGGGGAAAGGAAATCCTAATCCTAATATATTGACAAGAAAACATCTCTGTTTAACAAAAGGAAAATAGAAAGCCAGTAAACAATCAAGAACTGTCACTCCAACAAAAACTAATACATTCTAAGCAACAGTCAGAGCCATGAACTTTTATTCTGTTTTAGATGAGCTTGCTCACCTCATCTGTTGTGCACCTAGCATTCTGTACTTCAGAATTTATTTTTAAAAAAAGTATAAAAGCTAGTTTGGTAATAACTATAATAAACACAGAGTCTGAACACATACAACCATTTTTAATTATTCCAAAGTGATTGTGGGACACTGTATGTGTTAGCCAAATAGTTTTGGCTTCCCAAAGGAAATCCTTCTTTTCTAAAAACAATTTATGATTTCATAGGAAGATACCTTTTACTGTATATAGTAGAAGAAATTTAAAACAATACAGAGTAAATATACATAAACATCCATATTCTACTTTTCTGGTTTTATCCATAGCTGGTAGTCACATTTTTATATACCATTTCTTGTTTTGTGACTTGACTTGAGATTGTCTGAGAAGTCACTAGAGAGCATGTTAGAAAGGAGCCAGGAGCTGGTGTGAAAATCCTTCCCATTCTGCAGAGGAGCCTACCTGGGTTTTCTTCATCTCCATGCTTAGAGGAAAAGCCTATATTCCTCTATGAGAAAACCACAAGACTCTACAATTAGAGATTGATTGATATATTTATTTTAGAGTAAGAAAATATATCTTCAGTATTTACTCATTCATACTAACATGAAAGGCAGATTTATTTACTAGCTAATAAACAGACAGAAAATAGATAAATGTAAACTCAAGATCATGGAAACCAAGGTAGAAAATGTTGATATAAAAAAAATGCTAGTTCTACCAGGCAGTGGTGGTGCACGCCTTTAATCCCAGCACCCAAAAGGCAGAACCAGGCAGATCTCTGTGAGTTCAAGGCCAGCCTGGTCTACAGAGTGAGATCTAGGACAGGTACCAAAACTACAGAAACTCTGTCTCGATTAAAAAAAAATTCTAGTTCTAATATCATGTACAGTTGTATGATAATATCATTGTGAACTATGTAAGTCATAGAAGTGGAACTCTAAGCTCTGTCGTTTCTGGAATAGCCTTTTTATTGGGACTTTCAAACATAATATTTAGTCAATTGTGTAGGTAGAATAACAGTCATCAATGGCTTTTATGATGAGTCTTGAACCTAAAGAAAATGATAGCTTTTAATAATTATTCTATTTTCATATTATGAAACCACTCCGTCTGTTTTATTTATCTCTCTATGTATACCTTAAGAAAAAAAAGTGGCTTGAATATATTTCATTTTGTTTTTAACTACCTTTAAGAACCTAGGTTTTGCCCTTCTTGGAGTTTGTTTTATCAAGTCATTTGTTCAGGGCTGTTGACCAGCAAGCACCCCACTTGGTGCCCTTTTGACTTGGGCAGTCACTCCACCTCCATTCATGCCTATCAACACAAATTTTGCCAGTCCTTTCTGCTGTATGTGCTATGGAGGGGGCAATGAGGCATGTGGGCATATTCATGGTTAAGGCGTATTCTTTGGCCATTTCACTTTTAATATCTTACTCACCCTAAGGAGAAATATCAGTTTCTTGACTGTTATTTAGTGGTTCCTTGTGCCAAACACAGTATGTGTTTACTGTACATGGGCTATCAAACTCTGTGCATTGCTGTACTGAATTTACCAAAATGCAGTCTATTGCCCTTAGGCATGAGTACTCCAGCTCTTCTTTCCCAAGCATGCAGACTCCACTTCTATTTCTGCCTTCTCTATTACCTGCAGGCTGCTGCTTTTATATGATTTCCCCTTTCATGCTAATGTCCTTTGGGAGGACTGTTCATTCATTTCTAACTGTCAAACCTGTAGGCAAAACCCTTAGTCCTGTACTGCTTGATTCAAAATCAAAAATAATCCCCAGATTTCTTATCTGAAGCTCTCAAGCAATTTATTTTAGAAGATATCAATTTCTGTGCTGTTTGGGGCTTTTAATCTAATTTTAGAACTTCAGAGCAACTGTAGTATACAAGCATCCTGGCTTTTATCCTCTTCTGTGAAGATGATTGAACTAGAATATGTCAATTGCAAACCTATCTTTCAAATCTTCCACTCTCAATGCAACTTGTGTTCCTTTTTTCACTCCTTTGTTTTTGTTCATTCACTCCCAGTGTTTAGTAATTGATAACAATGTTCCAGTAATTAATAAATTTAGAAACAAAGACTTCAGCCCTGAATTATGCTGTTTGAATTTAATTTGGCAAACAGATTAGAAAGCAAATGGAGAATTTTAAGATTTTTATCACTTGATATCAGCAAGGCTAGAGACTTAGAGCCATTTCTCCTTTTAAGTGATATGTAACAGTTATAGAAGATAATGACATTTCACTGAAGACTTTAATGATAATAAGGTTTTTAAAGATATTTGAGACAAAAAAAAACTTTTCCAAACAAAATGACAGACCATAAAACATCCCCTTTTCCATGTATTATCCTCATTTTTCTGTTTTTCTTTCTTGACTAAAAGCTTCAAGAATTCAGAAATTTAAAGCTCATATTTTGAATATTTTTTTTAATTTAAGACACAATTTCTCTATATAACAGCTCTGGCTGTCTTGGAATGCATTGTGTAGCCTGCCTCTGCCTCCAGAGTGCTGGGATTAAAGGTATGCACCACCACCACCCTGCTGAACATGTTTATCTTTTCTAAAAAATAGGTGTGTTTCTGTTTCTGATACATTAGGGACATGGAGTGGTTTACAGGTTGCTTTGAAATGTCTGATGTCAAATACACAAAATTCATCCTCAGTCATTGATTGTGCAGTAGGAATCATTGATAGCCTGCTTGAACAATGTCTTACAAAACTTGTCTATCAGAGAGATGATAACACTAACTATGATGACAGAGAGAAGACTTCATCTGTAAAGAAATATTTGGGCAGTGAATTTCTGTGATGATGCGCACTGTGGTAGAGAAATATTGCATGAAGGATTGACTGGACTAAGTGTAAGTGAAAACATTAAGAAGAAAGATTTTATGATGTAATTACTTTGCAATTTCTTTAAAACAGGAGAGAGAACTTTGAGTTGAATAGGATAGTAACTGATATGACAGCAAATTCATAATGATCTGAGGGGAAAAGGGATCCAGTCAGAGGAAGGCAGGGGATGATGGAGTGCAATGAAGGAAGACAGCAACTAAGAACAATGTACAGTGACATGTGTGTATGAAAACATAATTGTAAAGCCACGTCTTTGTACTCTAACAAAACACATTAGTTTAAAAGACATAGATGAATGCTGCATTTGTTCAGTGTTTAATTAGATGAGTGGACTGTAGTTATTGCTTCTTATGTGATTTAGGATAGCTAAGTCTACATCATTACAACAACTTTCAGCTACCTCTACCTCTGATCATTTCACTTCTCCCAACATTTTTGTTTTTATTTGTTCATTCCTTTATATCTTCATGTTGAATTTTGAGTTTGTTTATATAAGTTATTGTATACAAATTTCTAAATGGACTTAATAAATAAAAACCATGGAAGCCAGGTATTGGGGTGAATTCTGAAAGATCAGAGAAGCAGAACAAGCCACAGCTAACCTTACCTTGTTAACTTCTCAGCTGATCCTATTTCCTCAAACTGGAAGCCTCTGTGTCCTCATCAGAGTGGATCTCAGCTGAACTGCTGCTCAAAAGCCTAAAAGACTAAAAAGCCTCTAGTTCCTGGTCCTCATGCCTTAAATACCATTCTGGCTCCTGCCATCACTTACTGGGATTAAAGGCAAGTATCTTTCCCAAGCAAGACATGAGATCTCAAGTGCTGGCATTAAAGGTGTATGTTACCATGCCTGGCTATTTCCAGTGTGGCCTTGAACTCAGAGATCCTGCTGGGTCTCTGCCTCTGCAATGCTAGGATTAAAGGCATGCGCTACCACTGCCTAATTTCTATGTTTAATATAGTGGCTATTCTGTTCTCTGACCCCCAGATAAGTCTATTGGGGTGCACATATCAACTACATTTCCCCTTTATTTGTTCAAAATAAAAAAGTTATAAGTAATATAAGAAAAAATTATGTACAATAAGTATATATAATATAAAGTCACAAATTACGTTAACAATGTCTAGTCCATTAACATTTGACAGATTCAGACAAAAAACTCCATTATATACATTAACAATATTCAGTCCATTAACATTTGACAAATTCAAAGACAAAATTTGATTACTTATCCTCTTTAAAATAAGTAATTTCTTTTTAAAAGTAGATTCAATAATCTATCTTGTCATATCCATATTCTCTTTTTTCTTTTCATAGTAGATTCAATAATCTACCTTTTATCATTTTTATCTTTCCTTTTTTCAGAGTAGATTCAATAATCTACCTCTTATCTATATTCTCTATTATCTTTTTTTTTTAAACAAGAACCCTGAATCTAATCTTTGTCATTTAGTTTTTTTTTTCTTCTGACCATTAACAATTAACAACTTGTAACCAACCATCGTAAAAAATGACAATATCCATAACTCATTAAACAACCAAAAACACCCCCCCACACACACCTCTTGGGAATGGGGGTGCCATTTTCTTAAAATTATTTCCTGCTTTCTGGGGACAAAGATGTCCTTAGGAAATCCTGATAAGAAAATTTTGAGTTAATTGTCAAGTCCTGAGAGAAGTAGCTGTATCATTTGTTGTTCAGTCTGCATAATGGGAAAATGAAGGCTTTGTCTCAAGGTCTTGCTCGCGTAGTCTGTAAGTCTGGATCAACTCAGCTAGCCATCTCTATGTAGTTCTGAGTAGTTTGTAGGCAAAACCAATCTTTAGGTGGTATTAATCAGCTTAATGGCTTTATAATAGTCCATGTGGAATTGTTATTGTGGAATCCCATCATCTTTTTGGAAATTTCAAAATCACTGTTAGGTGTGGCCATGGCTCACTGCAGAATTTGTGTGTGTGTATATGTGCCTACTCTATGGTTTTGAGCAATCACAGTCTGATTACATGTCTGCCTCTCAGAATCACGAATGTTCTTCCCTAGAAGAGAATATCTTCACAGCAACTTCTCCCCACCACTTACCTCACCAAACTTCTCCAAACTGACCTCTGCTGATGCTTTCTTGTAACACTATGGTCCTGGCAATTGTTCTCTGAACAAGCAGTGGTAAACCCTTCCTCCCCTTTATCAGTGTCACTGAAACCAACATGATGAGAAGCAGCAGTAGCTGCCTCCACGGTCCCTCTGCCACCGTTTGGTGTCTGGCATGGGCACAGCTTCTCCTCAGCAAGCCTTCCAGGCTGGCCTCGAACTCAAGATCTTCTTGCTTCTGTTTCTTTAGCAAATAATACCAGCATGAACCATGACAACCAGTCAGTGCAGCTTGGGCCTGAGCTGGGGACTGCAAGGCCACAGGCAGATGGCTTTTTCGTAAATCTGTGTCCCACAAGTTGGACGCCAAATGTAGAAAAATTTTCTAAATGGTCTTAATAAATAAAAAACATGGAAGCCAGGTATGAGGGTGCATTCTGAAAGATCAGAGAAGCAGAACAAGCCACAGCCAACCTCACCTTGCTAATTTCTCAAACTGGACACCTCTTTTGTTTTGTTTTTTTCATTTGGTATCACATTGTAGCTCTGTCTGTAATACAGCTCTCAGTCCTCCTGTATCCACTTTAAGTGATGGGTGTGACCGTTGCCAACCCCAGCCCTTCAGATGTTTGTTAACCACTGTCACTGTTGATTTCATAACACTAACCCGTGTCCATGGAGAAAAGTCTTGACAATTTTACAGCTGATATTTCTTTAATAACTCTTTCTATCATTTTTTCTTTTTCTTTTGGTTTATTTATCATTACTGTGGAAGGTGGAAGATGTTTATATGAATACAGTTGTGCATGTGGTCCACTGTGTGTGTATGGAGGTCAGAGAATAATTTTAGGATGCCAGTTCTTTCCTTCTTCTGTGTTTTGGAGATCAAACTCAGGTCCTCAGACTTGCAATAAAAGACATTTTGTCCTCCAGGGCATGTTGCCTGCCTCTTTTGTTCTTTCTTTAAACATATCTGTACTTGTTAATTCACCGAATTTTCATCCTATAACCTTCCACATAATACATAAACATTAGATGCATTACTTTTGAGTTGACTGATAAAATGATTTCCTCTTTTATCATGGTTACTTAAATAACACTTTAGTCCTAATTTTCATTATATTTTCTTATCCAAGAAAGCATTCCCAACTTTCAAATTGAAGCTAATTCAGAGTAATTTCTGCTTGAGGTCTTTCAACCTCGACCACATACATGAGATTTTTCAGGCTCAACACTTGCAACTTGTTGAGGGCAAGTGTATCCCAATAGCTGTTGATGTTATGCTGATTTTCTACTGTGCTGTGTTTCCTCTGTAGTGGATAGCCATCCCAGCATTGGCCTGGAAGTTCCAACCCCCATTGAGGCTTCCGTAATGGTCACGCCCACAAGGCAGGGCGGAGGAGGAAGCAGAAGACCAAGGATTGGGAAGAGGTGACTCTCTGAGTTCCCGGACTCTGGACTCTGGAGGTAGACCGAGCAGAGTTTTCCAGAGAACACGGCCGGACTGCGCTATACCCTTGCCAGACCCTGTAACCTACCCCCTCATTTGTAAGTACCCCACAAAATAAACGTCCCTTTTAACTACGTGGAGCGTCCTTAATAATTTCACCAATATCTGGCGCCCAATGTTCGAGGCATGAATTCATGAAAAAGCCTGTTGCCTGTGGCCTTGCGGGCCCAGCTCAGGCCCGAGGTACACTCGGCCGGTTGTGATGAAGAAGGCAGAGGCAGGAGGATCCCGAGTTGAGGCCAGCCTAGGAGAAGCTTCAGCTGGGGCAGAGACACAAACAGTGTTGGTGGGACCATGGAGGCAGTGGCTGCTGCTTCGAGTTGCCGGCTGCTTTTCATCGTGTTGGTGACTTTGGTGATGCTGCTACCTGGAAGAATTTACTGCTGCTTGTTCAGACAAGAATTGCCAGGACCAGCATGTTAGAAGAAAGCATTGGCAAAGGTCAGTTTGGAAAAGGTTGGCAAGAGAAATGCTGGGGAGAAATTGCTGTGAAGATTTTCTCTTCTAGGGAAGAATGTTCATGGTTCCGAAAGACAGACAGACATGAGATTGTGATTGCTCCAAACCACAGAGGAAGCACCATTAAAAAAAAAAATAAAAAAAAAAAAATCTAAAGGGAACCATGATCATGCCTAACAGTGACTTTGAAATCTTCAAAAGGATGATGGGACTCCACAATGATGATGCCAAATGGACTATGGTAAAGCCATTAGTGCCATGGAAAGATCAACTTTGGATTACAAACTGTTTAGGACAATTTTGAGATGGCTAGCTGAGATGATCCAGCCTGACAGACTACTTGAACAAGGACTTGAAACAAGCCCTGCACTTTCTCACTATGCAGCGGCGGGACAAATGATATAGGACTTGACAATTAACCCAAAAATTTTCTTTTCAGGATCCCCTAAAGATGGAAGTAATTTTAAGAAGACAACGCCCACATCCCCAAAAAGTGGGATGGGAGGTTTTCGTTCGTTTAATGAGTTTTGGATATTGTCATTGTCTATGATGATTGGTTACAAGTTGTTAATTGTTAATGATCAGGAAAAAGGCTGAACATGAAGATTAGATTCAGAGGTTTTGTTTAAAAGAGAAAAGGAAAAAGGAGAATATAGATATGAGGTAGATCACTGAATCTACTCTGAGAAAAAAAAAGACAAAGAAATAATAGGATAAATGGGTAGATCACTGAATCTACTCTAAAAAGAAAAAGGAGAAGATATAAAAATGACAAAAGGTAGACTACTGAATCTATTATGAAAAGAAAAGATAGGATAAGTAATGAAAAATTTTTGTCTGAGTTTATCAAATGTTACTAGACTGGATATTATTATAGATAATGGAGTTTTTTGCCTGAATCTGTCAAACGTTAATGGACTAGACATCATTAATGTAATCTTGACTATGTATATTGTATATACTTATTGAGTAGTTTTTCTTGTATTAGTTATAAGCTTTTTTTTTAATTTTAGACAAAAACAGGGGAAATGTGGTGGTATTGTGTTCCCTGAAATATTGTGTGTTCCCCGAAATAAACATATCTGGGGTCAGAGAACAGACAGCCACTAGAACAGAGCCAGAAATGGTGGCTAGAAAATGAAAAAAGTAAGCCATAACAGAAGTTGGGCACTGGTAGTACACACCTTTAATCCCAGCACTTGGGAGGCAGAGCTAGCCAGATCTCTGAGTTCAAGGACACTTTAGAAACAGCTAAGCATGGTGACCCATGCCTTTAATCCCAGGGAGTGGGGGCAGAAAGAGAAAAGTATATAAGGCGTGAGGACCAGGAATTAGGGGAGGAGAAAGCATGTAGTTAAGCTTTGGAGCAACACAGTTCAGCTGAGATTCATGTGGAGGAGGACTCAGAAGCTTCCAGCCTGAGGAAACAGGATCACCTGAGGAACTAGCAAGGTGAGATAGCTGTGGCTTGTTCTGCTTCTCTGATCTTCCAGCATTCACCCCAATAACTGGCCTCGTGTTTTTGTTCTTATTAATAAGAACACTTTAAGATTCATGTTACATTCCTCTATGATCAAAGATTTCACTATGGATGGCATCTAGTATATGTGTTTATTTGATGATATATAATGATAACCATGAGTCTTCTAAATTTGCAAACTACAGGTTAACATGAACTATTTTTCCTCTTCAAACGAAAATATTAAAACTATCTTTACAATTGATTTTTAATGCTGCCTTTGAAAAGAAACATAACCTGGTTTATTACAATTTTAATCTAACATAATAATGTCTATGCCCAACATGCCTAAATAAGAGACAAAACAAATGAAATTTTGATAAGTTAATTTTGAGTCTATGACAATGGCTTAAAATGAAATGAAACATTGATTCATAATTTAAGAATCCTGTAAATTAATAAATGAAAGCCAGTAAAAATTCTCCATTTCAAATTCTAAATAATCTATGTAAAACAGAATTCTAACATTGTCTCAAAAATTTAAATGTGTAATTAAAATGATAAGTGCAAAATAAATTAAGAAAACAATCTAAGAGCATCTTCCAAAAATTCTGGAATGGCCCCATGAGACTCAGTAGGATAATGCAATTCAATGATTTGCATAAATTACAGTTTTCTTGTATGTCTATATTACATCAGTACCTAGTAATTCAATGTAACAAAAAGTAAAAAAAATGGAGTTTTCTTAAAATTTAACACTATTTCTGTGTAAAATATTGCAGCAGTTCTTTTCACCATTTTCTTGGATCTTTACTAAAAACAACAGTGTATATTAGTTTTGAAATCTGTAGGTAGATGTAAAATCAAACTTGAAGCAACTATCTCTGCCATCTGAGAAAATAAATATTTTCAGTAAAGAATGATTTATGTTAAATTAAAATTATCTTCCCTTATGGAGTGGTTCTGTATGTTTTCAGTATTTGCTTCTTTGTGTCATAGGCAGATACATCACATCTCTTCCCCAAGTGTTTGGTGCATTTCTCCACTTGATAACTGGAGAAATGAATTGCGGTGGCATATACAATCAATATGAAATTCAGGAAAAAGTCTGTCTCAAGTCTGTCATCACAGAGGGTGTCAATTGGTCTGGTGCAAACCTCTTCTCAGTTGTGCTGTTGAGCAGAAATATTGGACAATAAATGTACCTCTCTGTTGAAAATGCTCCTTCACTCCAGAATTGTAGTCTAGGTCACCAAACAATATTATAGAACCAAGGAACAAAAATCTAAACCTATTTCTTCACAGCTATGGAAATTTAGCTGAAGGAAAGACTCATTTGTAAATAGTAAGAGACTGTCTCTATCTACCTAGGGTTTGAAGCTCCAACTTTCTCTTTCAGTTTTAGAGAGCATACTGAGTTCTTTAGGAGAAAAGTGTACAGATTTCTTTCTAGGAACGTATTGACAGAATGACATCATGTGACCAAAGGTGGGATTCAGGGTGATTTTTTGTGATTCTAAAGACTTTACTAAATGAATACTTAGAATCACTTTTCTGTGGTATCCACTTATTAGTTTCCTGCCTAGAACATACTACCCATCCTATTAAGCTTCTTTATTTGTTCTTTTCTGTTTCGCCTCTTCCTCACATCTTTATATTACTGGGTGAAAGGAACAACATACATTCCAACTGCCTATCCTACTAATGATGTTGGGGGTAGGAGAAGCTATTCATTTGTTTGGTTTTGTTTCTTTCAGGATGCTGTTTGATTCAATTCCTGGAGGTAGTGAGTGACTAGAAGCATCTGAAGTATATGGCTGTTAATACAGAGGAAATGCTGCAGTTAATATCTTCTAGGCTTTGGATTTCCTTCTACAGCTGAGGTTGAAAGCTGTTGTGAAAGGATGGTAGGTTACTCCTAGCATTATGATAAACAGAAGACACTAGACAAATTACACCTGCAAAAACTGTCCCAAACAATTTTTCAAGAAAAATTAAGAGATGTGAGTGGCCAAGATCATCTGCATATGTCCAAAGGCACCTTCAATGCTCACTGTTTTCAGTGAGCAGTTGGTAGAACAAGTCACTCCCTACAATGCCAGGCCCCATACTGGCATGCTGAGATTGAAGGGGAAGTAGTTGTGGCTGTTTAATCTTCTTCAAATCTAGATGAAAAGTTTCTAGACTTTTGAGTGATAGGAAAAAAAACTCTGGGGACAATCAAGAATGTGACCAAATGTAATTTTAAGTGCTAAATGTGAGAAGACGGAGGTGGATGAATGGCTATGTAATAATGTGTTTCATATCCAACACAGCAGGATGAGGCTAACAAACAAACTTACTCTTCTCTGAATCTGTATTTGTACTTGTGAGATTCAACTCTAACACAAAGGAGAATACATCCTACCCTATTCACATACCCTCAGTGATTCAAGAATTCTATGTACTTTTCAGTTCCTCAATACTACTAGCTGTTCTCTTCTTTCAAATACATGGAATGGATGATGTTCTCCACCTTTGGAGTTAAATGCAGCCTTTGGATCATTAGACATTCTCTGGGAAGCTGTTTGTGAATATAGGGATATGAATTATTTTTATGTGGATAGATTGCTTGGTGGATTGAGATGTCCCTCAACTCTCTTCAGCTATGATCTGCTGAGCATGGAGTTTCTTACTGCTGCATTACCAACCTTAAGCTCCATGATCTACTGGCCAAATTCTTTGTGAAAATTGTTTGATTTATATTAGAAAGGAGTTATTTCTAACAGCATCCTAAATTAGATGATGTGGCTTGTGGAGCGATTGATTCACCACCATTCATTAATTAAAAATAGGTGTAGAGTAAGTGAGTAGATAGGAACATTTGATGTCCTGGATGTTAAGGTCACAGGAGAAAAGGAAGTCACTACAGAGCAAAGTGGTCAGATGAATGTTGGCTGTTCACTCCACAATTGTAGAAAGAGTACAATTTACAAACTGCATGAGGCTTCTCAAAATATCTGTCCTCTGCTCTACCAATTCCCTTCACTCCTTTCAAGAACCAATTGAAGACATTAAAAGAAACAAAGATTTTTTAATTTAATTTTTTTCTTCATTTTATATACCAATCCCAGTTACTCCTCTCTCCTCCCCACCCACCTTCTCCCCTTCCCACTCCCCATCAGCTCCTCAGAGGGAGTAAGGCTTCCTATGGGGAGTCAACCAAGTCTGACATACCAAATTGAGGCAGGACCAAGCCCTTTCCCCATCCATGAAGGCTGAGCAAGTTGTCCTACCAGTCAGAATGTGCTCCAAAAAGCCAATTCATGCACCTGTGATAAGTCCTTGTCCCACTGCCCGGAGCCCCACAAACATACCAAGCCACACATTTGTCACCCACATTCAGAGGGCCTCATCTGTCCAATGCAGGTTCCCAGCTGTCAGTCCTGAGTTCCTCCTTGAGCTCTCATTAGCCCCAGGCAGCTTTCTCTGTGGTTTTCCCCATCCTGAAAGACAAACACAGTATGTACTCACTCATTACTGGATGTGCTGTGGATATCACTCTGTATGCTGTGAAGGTGTTGCTCTGATTGCTTAATAAATAAAATGCTGATTGGCCAGTATCCAGACAGGAAGTATAGGTAGGATAAACAAACAAAGAGAATTGTGGGAAGAGGAAGGCTGAGTCAGAGGGATGCCAGATCGCCGCCCAAGGAGCAGCATGTAACGGCACATAGGTAAACACCTGGCATCATTAAGATGAACAGAAATGGGCTGAATTTAAATGTAAAAGCTAGTCAGTGACGGGCCTGAGCTAAGGGCCAAGCAGTTTTAATTAATATAAGCTTCTGAGTGATTATTTTATAAGTGGCTGTGAGGACGCTGGAGCCGGGTGGGCACATGAAAACTTTCCACTACACTGGATCACAGACTCAAAGCAAAGGATAACCAGAATTCAATCCATAACCCTAGAGAAGCTAGATAAAAAGGAGGATCCTAAGAAGGACATGCATTGAGAACCCCAAGAAGGGAAAATAGTTGAGATCTTCTAGGTAAACTGGGAGAGGCTGTGAAGAGAGAGGATGGGAGGTGGGAACATGGGGGATTGAGACGGCTCAGTTTGGGGAGTGACATAGATGAAGAACAAAGAAAGAGATATCTTGATAGAAAGAGTCGCTATGGGGTAAGGGAGAAACCACATGCTAGGGAAATTCCCAGGAATTCAAAAGGATATCCCCAGCTAAGACTCCTAGCAGTAATGGAGAGGGTGGCTGAACTTACCTTCCCCTGTAATCAGGTGGAGGACTACCCTAATTGTCATCATAGAACCTATATCCAGTAACTGATGGAAGCAGATGCAGTGATCCATAGCCAAAAACTGGGCTGAGCTCCTAGAATTCAGTTGAAGAGAGAGGATAGGGATCATATGAGCAATGGGTGTCAAAATCATAATGAAAACTGTTTGTCAGTGTAACACTGAAATACAAATAATTATTATCTATTTGCTTAAAAAGTATATATAGCACACAGCTATGTGTGTACATATAAAATATGTATATTAAGAATTACCTAAAGAGAGAGAAAATGTAAGGTAGACACCAAACTGACAGAATGTTAACTGATGCTTCTGATGTAAACAAAGATAATATTATCACTACTGTGACAAGTACTATTATGTACATTGGAGACAGAAATGTAAATAAGAAACAACCTGATGTTTTCACTCTTGTCTCATGAAAAAAATGCTGAAAATATTGCAGTATATAGTAGGAAGGAAAATTCTTAAGAAGATGAATTCTAGTGAGAAAGGGAAATTATAAAGGAGGGAACTGGGAGTTTAAAATATTAAATTTTATGATATAAATGTATGAAACAGTCAAACTGTTGTGCCCAGGTCACAAGACCCCCAAGCAAGACCACCACAGAGCCAATATCCAATGCAAAGCACACAGAGGTTTTTAATAACAAAACAAGCAAGTTTGGTCCATGTGCAGCATATAACACAATGGGTAGAGAACGGCCCCAGCACTCACTTGAAGGGGTTTATATAGGAAAGGTTGATGTGCAGCTTGGGATTGGATGA
The DNA here is from genome assembly GCF_903995425.1 of Onychomys torridus. Taxonomy (NCBI): domain Eukaryota; kingdom Metazoa; phylum Chordata; class Mammalia; order Rodentia; family Cricetidae; genus Onychomys; species Onychomys torridus. The sequence goes on along the minus strand of NC_050460.1, from coordinate 24,388,327 downwards.
GGGGGCTAGGGGTGAGGTAGTTCTCTAAAGTTACTGGCTGAACTATAAGCATGAGGTTACTGATGACTAACAGGGTTCAGGGTATCTATAGAGACATAAATTTTTACTCACTATGTCCTGCTTTTGTTGAACCCAGGATATAGACATTCAGATTTATTGTTCCAGTCCTACTCTCATATAAATTCAGTTTCTGGTCACTTGAGCCCATTACTCCCCATATCTCGTTTTGCCAAGTCCAGGATACATAGATTTATTGTCCCAGGCTTGTAATTTCAATTTCTGGTCACTTCTAAAACTGCTGGTCAGCAAATACCTTTAGAGGACAGGGAGGGAAGTGTCTCTCAAGATGGCTACTGATTTTTCCCTTTCAAAACATTTATAAAATTATTATATTTTACAAGCCTTTTAAGGAACAAAGAAGTTTCTGGTAATCCTATGCCTGACCAAATTGTCTTTGAGATATTTAATAGAGTATATACTAATACGCAAAAATATAATGTAAATAAAATTTTAAGCCATAAGTATTAAGATGTATTATAATAAAACTTCATATTAAAACCTAAACTAGAGAAAATAGAATTTAGTGAACTTTTCTCAAAAAAAAAAGTAAAATATTAGTACTTAAATTTTCGTCTTTCCACTTAATTTTGTGGCATATAACAAGCAGCTTACATACTATTTTCATCAACAGATGTTCTCGTGAAGAAAATTCTTCACTAGCCATGATGAGTCAGTAGCAGAAAACTCTGAGGTACCACTTAAGGCTTCAGAGCTGTCAGCATACAAGAAAAAAAAGTGAGAGAGGCCTGATGAAATGGATCATCAGGTGAAAGACCAGCTGCTCTCGAGGAGGATGCAGTTTCATTTCCAGCACTTACATGAAGGATCACAACCACCTATGAGCCAAGATCCAAGAGGTCCAATTACCCTTTCAGACCTCCTTGGACAGCAGCTACTCATGTGGTGTGCACATATTCACACGTGCAAAGCATCTATACACACAAGATAATTTTTTTTTTTTTTAAAAGAAATGAGTTGATTTTTTTGAGTTTCTTCTAGCAACACCGAATTCTTACAGCAGACAGAATAAGTCACTTACTGAAAATTCTTCCAGGAGCAACAGTTAAACAATCAAACAATTCTCCACTTAGTCTAACCTTAGTTACACTTGAGTTACCATCACAGGTGCATGTCTTGCTGGTCCTCAGTCAGTCAGCTATCTCTCTCATCTACCACTGTCATCCTCCCCACTCAAACTCCCTTCCCCCAAAATTTCCAGGTCCTTCTGGGAACCTGCCTCTTTCTGTTACAAAATCCCCCTTTCTTGATTTCTTAGTTGTTTGTAGAGTTTCTTTGCCTTAAATTATTTTTTTAACTTTATTCATGTTGGTAGCATTGAATATTGAAAACAAATATCCATTTCTGTTCTGTACTCAAGCCAGTTTGCATCCAAAATTGAGTCCTAAATATGATTAAACGTAAAGTTCTCCCCAGAATACGTCTCAGGCCTCCGGGAAAACATGGATTCAAAGAAATGACCTCTAGAAACCTCCAATGTATTTCTAGTCGCTGACAATATTTGCATTTTTAAGACCTGTTTTTTGTTGGTAGTGGTTTTGGTTTTTGCTTGTTTATTGTTTGTTTTTAGACAAACAAACACTATGCCTTGGCTATTTCCTCTCATTTGGAACAATCTTTTGTTGTTGATGCTGTTTTGTTTTTTTAATTTTCACTAGTAGTGGTGTGGGTATCTATCCTGCTGATGTATGTCCTAAATTTCAATTATTTGGGCTATTTCAGTTTATTTCAGTTCAGGAAATCCAGAATAACACTGCTGTGAAAAGTGACAATTGACACAGATGAGAACAAAAAGAAAAAGGAAACAGGAAAAGAAACTTTATTTTATTTTTTGGTAAACAAGTCTTTGTAACCCTTGAAGTTGACGCTCCTGTTTTACATACCACGTGGTTACTTCAGTGACATGAGGCTGAGATGCTCCTTGACATCAGCCACTCAATCATTCCACTTTCTGATGAAAGCAAAACATAGAAAGGAGTTATTTGAGGTACACGTTGTTTCTCTGTACCACTGCATCTCAAATATTGATATAAATCGTCTGAGGTGGTTTTTTTGTTTGTTTGTTTTGTTTTGTTTTTTAACTGCTGGGCCAACACCAGTCAGCAGTGTGGAAGAGACCAAAGAATCTACCACAGCACCAGGAGGAGCTCCAGTGCCATCAGTCCATGGACCATACTTCAGGAACCCTAACCAGTTTCCCTCTATAGCACAGTGGGGGCTTACTCTCCGGATCTTTGGCTTGATTCATTTTCCTGCTGAAAGACTCTCCTTCTTCCTCATTTTCCATCAATTCTAATGCTATCAGTATCTTATAGTGAATGACCCCATACCCTCTTACATATCCTTCCATTCCTTGGTTTGAAATGTCTGTTCCTCATCATCTATCTTCCATCTAACCCTATGCCCCCATCTACTGCTTTTGCGTCTTTACTCCTCTAAACATAGATCCATCAGTTGCCATCCCCTGCCCTCTTAGAAGGGAGTCTCGGGCCTTCACTTTCATTGTTGTCATTCTGGGTAGAGAACAGAGCAGATGCAGATTGCGTTCCTCCTGACATGTACAGCAAGCAGTTAGCACAAGGACTACCAAGTTTTCTGTTTCCTGCGACTATTGTCGGCCATCAGATTCATGTGAATGTTAATTCTGACTGCCAGTAAGAACAAACTTTCTTGTCTTGATGTTTGGATAGAACTCCTATTTCTCAAATTAGAAAATATGTAAGTGTCATTAAAATCTTGAAAAGTGAAAGTTCAAACATAGTGAAGCATGTTTATTGGAGATGAATGAATAGACTCTGTGAACCAGGTCTGAATATATTGATTGATTTCATCAGAATCTCATCAGTAATGATTTCTAGGTCCCATTTTAATATTCTGTTTTTCTGCATTTAAAATCTATGGCACATTTTATGGTGATTTTTGAGTATTAAAGCAATTCAGGTTGTTGTTAATATATCTCAAGGCCCCTAGTGAAAAATATAAAACAGAAGACAATTTACTTGGGTTATTTTCATTTCCTGTTTGGGCTTCATTTTATTTGTTTTTAATTATGAATCTTTCTGCTTATTCTACATATCTATTTTTTTGTTTAAATATCAAAAAGTATTATAAAAACACTAAAACCAATTTTTTAAAAAAGTAAGGTTTCTTACAACATACTCTTTACCCAATAAACACATTAAAATACATTACTAATTCTATGGAGAATAAAAAGCCACCTACATTTCAGTTCTGAAGAGTTTACATAATAAGCTTTCATGTATGGCTATAGGTACTGCTGAAAATATCACATATTCAAGCAGAATCGGTACAAATATTAAAACAGAAAAAGGAAGGAAGAGTAAAAGAAAGAAAGATGAGAGACAGATATTTTAACACATAAAGCTATAAATAAAACACTGACTGTCCTTTGATAAGGATGGAGTATTAAGGAGAAATAGATGACATGTTGTCCATACAAACTGGCCATTTACAAGCCTAGAGAGATTAGGCTACAGTTTTATCTATCCAGATTCGTCTTGTTTCTATACAGGCAGGTATTCTGATATTGTGATCTAATTGGCTTTCAGGAATACTTGTGGCTTACTTAATAGCTTTAGATTGCTTTACATAGTAAGATAAGAATCCTGAAGAATGAATAACTCAGTGACTTAGACTTCCTAAGTGGTTTATATTAACTGGAAGTTTAACTCCTCCAAGCTGGTAACTATGTTGTTTTAGTTGTTATAATCATACATAATTATTAGATGGAAAGAAAACTGTGCTTATTCTCTGTATTGCTTAATAAAGTAAGATTAGAAACTATGTCAGATTCATTATATAAGATAATGAGTCATCTTTTAATACCCTAATTTTTAATTGTTAATTATGGAATGATTATATAGCCATTCACTAAATTTAGACTAAAAATAAACATAAATATGACCAATTTTTATCAGGCTTGCAAATATTATTTTTTTTCTTTTTGTTTGTTAAATATGAATAAATAATCTCAAAATTGTATACATAATTTCTGGGAAGAAAAAAATAGGAATAATAACAGTTTGCTCACCTTAGATGGCCAATAGTTAGTAAAGCACTGAATTTAATATCTGGAAGGGAAATTCACTCTTCTCTTAAATCATTCAACAAATGTGAATATGTGCGGTGTTATAGATAACTTGAGTCATTATAAAAAAAAAGACACAATTACTGACAGATATCCCTTTAAAATAACTACAGGCAATAATGATTACTTTAAATACGTGCAAAAGTGTAGCATCTGACTTATTTAAGTGGCATGGTCACAGAAGTCTAAGAAAACTTAGCAAATATGTTTTGAAAATCAAAATCCTTGGTTAATTGTAAAAATATTTTTTACCCTGGAGTACATCTGAACAAGCAGGTATTAAAAGTAGTGCTCATCCTAACATTGCACCTCAATGTTCATATTGATCTATTACCTCCCTACAAATATTTTCAAACATAAGTATGATAGGCCAGTTCATGGTAGGACAAGCCTCTAGTTCTTATACTCTGGAGGCAGAGACAGGAGAATCACAAGTTTTAGGCCTAATTCGACTACATACATGTATTACAAAAAATGAAAATCAAACAACCAAATGTTTGTTGGACTCCACCAGCTTCAGAAATTGATAAAAAAAAATAGTGGTGCATTTTTATTTTTGTTTATATTTCGTATGTTATAAATTAATCAAGTTTCTAAAAACAACAACACAAAGAAAAAATAAACTTCATGTCTACCTTTGCATTTATAAATTGCACACCCACAAGAACCCACATGTCTATTGAGGAGTCTCATATTTGCTTCCCTAGACTAAACAAGTCTACATTAACACATAATGATGATTATGTAGTGGATAGCCATCCCAGCATTGTCCTGGAAGTTCCAACCACCACTGAGGCTTCGGTAATGGTCACACCCACAAGGCGGGGCGGAGGAGGAAGCTGAAGACAGAGGATCAAGAGGAGGTCTCTCTCTTGTTTCTGGGACGCTGGACGCAGGAGTTAGACCAAGCAGAGTTCTCCAGAGAACACCGCCAGATTGTGCCATACCTTTGCCAGACCCTACAACCTATCCCTTCATTTGTAAGTTACCCCACAAAATAAACCTCCTTTTTAACTACATGGAGTGGCCTTAATAATTTCACCAATATGATTACATGCATCACTATGTTTTAATGTAAACTGGAGTACAGTGCTTATGGTGGGACACTTTACACAGACTTGGTGAAGGAGAAAGAGCTTGGACCTGCCTCAACAGAATGTACCAGGCTCTGCTGACTCCCCATGGGGGAGGCCTTGCCTTGGAGGAGGTGGGAATAGGGGGTGGGGAATGGGGCAGAAGGCTGGGGTTGGGAGGAGGGAGGAGAGAGAGACCTGTGGTTGGTATGTAAAATGAATGGAAAATTTCTTAATAATAAAAAAGTGACAATTTCATAAACAGCAAAATAACAATGGCCATGCTACCAAAAGGAACAATGTGCTTTTAATCAAAATCACACACATCTTTCTACAACCCTAAAAATCAGCACTGACCATGAACTTAATTGTTTCTGTAAATGCTCTGTGAAGCGTTGAAATAGGTGTAATTTATTTACTTAGAAATTATCAACACAGATGTTCTCATGCCTCACATACCTCCTTTGTATTCAACTATGATTTAATGGTTTCTTGCACAAAACTAGTCCAAGCCAATTAGAAAACAAATGAATAGTCTCAGTGGAGGGTAAATTGCCTTCTCTGCCTTCATGAAGCATGTGTGCACCACTTAGATAAGATGTTGTCAGTCTGTTACAATCTCCGAGAATCCATCCACCTCCATCACTGGTAACAGAAAAGCTTCAGGGCTTTGAGCTACCACGTAGGGTCATTTGTCTAAGTTGTGGCTAAACCTAAGGGAAAGAAAAGCCATAGTGTTTCTTGCTGCACATTAATCTTGACATAAAAATAATGGAAAATGTCCCAAGAGGGTGACCACATAAACTGGCTTTTTTCAGAGCTTAATTCAACTTTCTTTTCTTCTTTCCCATATTTGAAATAGGACAGTACATAATGCTATTTGCTTATGCAATATGAACCAAACTGTAATAGGATTTTTCACTGTAGACTCCATGTATTATGTCTCAATAAAAACATCAGATGTTATGCCGATGGCCAGGGACATCATGCTGTCACCTTACTTCTCAGCTCTCCAGTTCGTATTTGCTTAGTATTGTGTTTCTAAAGCATAAAATTGTGGTGGGTTATAATTTTATAAAAAAGACATAAACTGCTAGACACAGTATACAAATCCCCCTTAAATGTTACCAACATATTTATTTATTTTTTTTACTTTTAGATGAATTCATTTTATTTTATGTGTGAACCTTTTGCCTGGATGTGAGTATGTGCACCACATGTGTGCTGGTGCTTGCAGAGGTCAGAGAAAGGCTTTGGATACCATAGAACCATAGTTACGGATGTTTGTGAATCCTAGGAACTGAACCTGGGCCATCTGTAACAGCAACAAAAGTAGAGCCATCTCTCTAGAACCAATAAATTGAAGAATATAAGTTTAATATTCCTTCCATGCTTTACTTAATTTGATCATATTTTCATATCAAAGATTCAGGCTCAATTTTGGATGTTAAACTACAAACATATTAGAATTTCACATCTCTCTGTTCCTGTGCTGTTCTACATCTACACTAGCTAGCAAAAAATTCTCTGTTTGTCCACATGAGCCTTTCCACTTCTTTTTTCTGTGCAATGGTGTCCTCATCTTTGACTGATTCTTCAACAGCAGTGTGGAACTCAAGCCGATCTTTTTTCATAGCACGGGATCAGCTGAGAATCAGACCTTGTCTACCCAGAGAAGCTCAACAGATGCCGCCTCAGTTTCCCTCGTGAACCAGTGTGCATGCAGACCGTGCCTTGCACCTGCCACTTGCCAAGAATAGAATTATAGTCTAAATATACCTAAGAACTGAATGACAAGGTTGTCGATTCCTTTGTTTCTACACTTGCCTTACATCTGTGAACTGGAACAGTTTAGTAAGATGCTAAGAAACCAATAGTTGTCTTGCAAGCTCTGTTCATCACACAAGATTTGAAGCAAGGGAAATGTACCCTGCCCATTTGGTAAAGGAACCTAATTGTCATCTACTAATCAGTTTTATCTTTACTTGGTAAATTGACTACTCATATCTATGGCTGGATACTTCTTGGCTTCTATAGAAGTCAGACTTGTAACACAAGGCAATGCTCTGTTTACCCCTGTTATAAAAGTAGTGAAGTAAAACCAGAGAAGTACCAGTGGCAATAAAAAACAAAATGATTATAGTGCTTTTAAAACAATGGCACCTATAAGAGTTTATATTTGAATATTTTGGAAGCATTGGAAGATGTGGCCCTCTTGGAGGAGCTGTGTGTCCAGGTGAAGCTTGAGATTTCAGAAGCCTATCAACATCCACAGTGTATTCTCTCTGTTTCTTATTTGTATTTTCAGATATGAGCTCTCATACTCCAGTCACCTGGTACCATGCCTCCACCATAAACCCAACTAAATCCAATGTTACCTCTGTCTATCACAGTAATAGGAAAGTAACTAATACAGTGGTCATAGTCTGCAATATCAATGTTTTCTGTACATGACAAGTAAGTGGCTGGGTTGTAGCCCAAGTTAGGCATGGATCCCAACAAGCTGCTTCAGTTTTCCACCCAATCTAACTCTTCTATGTGTGTGTCATTTCTAAATGCTGGATAATGGGCAAGTGCTAGAAAAGTACCAAGTAAATTACAGATTCCTTACTCTGTTCCACGCACAAAACTATGCAGATACCAAAGCTCATTTTTTTTTAAGAAGCACTCCTCCCACATTCCTATGAAGGCATCCAGCTCTCAAAGCAACTAGCAATGGATGTGTTTCTAAAACTCACAATGGTTTGGAGCAGAAAGCTTAATGTACTTTGCCAAGTTTCTTCTACTGATTTAGCCCAGCTTGTCAGATGATGAAAAACTTTGTCTATTCCAAAGAGCCTGGGGGCATGATACTCAGGAAGGCCCTGCTGGGAGCTGGATAGATCCTCCCAGCCCATATCTCTTAACTAACAGGTGGCACCCTGATGAAAGCTGTTATCTGGAGGCTCTTTTGGATTGTGGTAAAAGTGAGATCTGTGAGACATCACTCAGGAGAAGCAATATCTGAAGCTATTAGCTGTGCACCTGGTCTTTCCAGTTGACAGATAGAGGAACATTGTGCCAGGGTAAGCTTGGCACAATGAAACTGTGTCCAAATTCTGTTTACATCAATATTCTTAGTTCTAGAATCAATAAAATGCAAGCAGATTTGGTTAAATGTAAATGTGAAAAAAATATACATATGAAAAATATATTTCAACATAGTTTAACTTAAATCTTTTAAAGGGAAGAATACTGAGTAATCAAATAGATTTTATTTTTTTAATAAACAATGTAGGTATTATAGAAATACTTATATATCATGTGTTCATAGAATTTTTCAATTATTGAACATGATATGTAATTATATATAATACAAATATATATCATGGAATAGAATATTGTCACTTATTTGTAGAATTTTAGAGAAAGAGAACTAATATCTAAAGCAACTGTTAGATTTTCAATAGTACAAAAATACAATTAGTAATCCATGAAAGAGAGCAGATAATCAATACAGTAAACATTTGCAATGTTTTCAAATTGAGCCATAATTGCAAATTGAAGATTCTAAATGATTCAGATTTCCATCTGAAAATATGCAGTTTGTGCTAATTATATAACAGCATGATTAATGGCATGTCTTGAATAATTACTCACAAATTAGTCACCAGTTTTTAAATGCCTAATTACTAGTAAGCTTAACCTTTATCAACACACAAAGCTTACATTGCTCAGTTTGCCCCAGAGAGTCATAAACAAAGAAATATATGTTGTTTAGTTCAGAAATGTGGTTATATTTTGTTTGTGCTTTAATAAATAAAGCTTGCCTGGAGATTAGAGGAAAAGGCAAGCCATTATAAGCAAACAAAGAAGTTAGGCAATGGTAGCACACACCTATCACTTGACAGGCAGGGATCTGTTTGGATCTCTGTGAGTTCAAGGCCCCCCTGGAAGCAGAACCAGGTGTGGTTGCACTTGCCTTAAATTCCAATGCTAGTTAACCATGGAGGTCTGGAGGACTGTAGAGACAGACAGGATGTGACAAAGCTGGACAGGAAGAGGACATAATGTAGCTGGACAAAGAGAACAAATCAGATGGCAAAATATCAAGGCATATAGGCGTGGGTAGATAGGAAGTAACTCTCATTTGGAAGCCGTGGGGTTGGTGAGGTAAGGTTAGCTGTGGTTTTCCCTATTTCCCTGATCTCTCAAGTTTTCACCCCTATATCTGGCTCCATTTTTTTTTATTTAATAAGAACATTTAGAAATTTATCTACATAGAAACATAATTAGTATAGTAAATCTATTAAACTGTATTCCAAATTCAAAAGTCTGCTATACATACTTGTTGTAAGTATATTCTCTGTGTATGTATGTTGGCATTCATAATATAACAATATATAGCAAATGCACTACAAAGTGGTGTATATGTTCACAGATAGTCAACAGAAAGTGCAGACTAATTAATTATTCAAGAATAGATAGAAATTTCAAAAATGAATTATGTGAACTTGACACAGAAGCAAGCTTGCTTGTCTTCTCCATAGAAGAATGCTCTCTTTTATACTGGACAAGTCTGTTGTTTGCTCCTTTGCTCTATAAAAAGCCACTGACTTTTTATATATAGAAAAATTGGGAAAAACAAACCTACATCTTTGAACATTACTCAAAGCTTTTCATTAAATAGACATTCTTAAGATTATAATTTGGAAAATCACTCAGACAGAATTTTTTGCTCACAAGATACCTAAGGAAAGCTGGGATACATATGGAACTATTATCTTCTTACAATGCATCAAAAGTATGTCTGATTCAAATAATCATGTAAAAATACTGGTAACTATGTAAAATATCTGTGAAAATTCTAATATGCTTAAAGGATGGGACAATATGGCTTTCTTTTTAAAATATTTTACTTTATTAAAAAGTTTTTTTTTTTCATGTAATATATTCTGATATTGGTTTCATTTCCCACAATTCCTCCCAGGTCCTCCCCACCTCCCCTACCATCCTAATCCACACCTAATCTACCTCTCTAATTAGAAAACAAACAGAAATATGAAAATTATAATGAAATAAGGTAAAATGAAAGTCAACAAACTGTAATAGGCAAAAAAAAAAAAAAAACAGAAAAAAAAATGCCAAAGGAAAAACAAATAAAACACATACAGACACAGAGTTATACATATCCATACACCCAACATTGCATATAAAAAGAAAACCAGAACCATGATATTTACATAAAAAAGAAAAACAAAAGCAAACAATCAGAAAACAAATACAAATGCTAACAAAGCTTTATGGGAAAAAGAACATCCAAAACTTCCATTGATTTCATTTTGTGTTGGCCATCTACTTTTTTCTTTGCTTGGAATAAGAAAGTATGAATAGGGAACATAGTATTTGAATAATTTCATATTTCAATATCCCTTGAGGAAAAATTCTGCAGAAAAAAATATAGATATATTAATAGTAAAAAAATAAAGCTTACTTTTTCAGCTGTAAACAAGAAAAGTGTGTACAGAAAAATTAGATTTAGTTATATCAGGTCATGCATAAATATGTGAAATAAAGTTTTTCCAGGCAGGTATGAAACGTATACTAATTCAGACATTTAGTGAAGTGCATCACAGGATGCGAGTGGCTCCTTCACTTAGTTGCTTTTTTATGTAAAAGTATGAACCACCAAATTACATTGCGCAGTGAGAGGTTTTTGATGAAGTTCTCACGGGTTAAATATACCCAGAAGAAATATGCAACTTGCTTGTTACTTATAGAGAAATAAATCATTTCCTGAAGATGTCTTCCTTTCCTTTTCCTCAATCAGAATCAGACAGGGAAGAAACAATTTCACCATCGGGGTGGTGGTAAATATTCAGTGATGTCAGCTCTGCAAAGAGAAACAACTGTTTTCCTGGATCACTTTGCTGGAGTAGGTCTGGACTGACAGTCAACTAAAACCATTGAGATAAGAGCTGAAACTTGGATCCAGCCTGGGCTACATAGAGAGTAACATTCTTAATAGTAAATGCTCTTGACTAAACATTATTACAAGTAGGTAATTGATGTTTTTGAAGTAAGAACAAAACAATGAATGCAATTTAAATATTGATGTTGAAGCTGTTTGTGGTGGTGTAGGCCTTTAATCCTAGCACTTGGGTGTTGGAGGATCAGAAATTCAAAGTCATTCTCCAAAACTACATGGTGACTCTGAGGTCAGCCTTGACAATAAGAGATATTTGCCTCAGAACAAGACAAAAGCAATACCTATATAATATAAATTATATATATATATATATATATATATATATATATATATATATACACATATATATATAAATAATTTTAATAATTAAACTAAATTAAAATTGGTACTGTTTAAAAATAACAGCTTTTAAACACACCCTCAAGAGCTATTTATCATAAGTGATTGAGATTCAATTAACTAAATCTATTTTTAAAAATAAAATATGTGATCCTTTTCTTTCTTCTGGATAGAAAAGATGAAGGAGAATAATTTTACTTTATTCTTCCCAAAAGCTACATGCATTAGACTTGCAGAAAATGGTGTTTTGATGTATACATGTGCAGTGAAATGATAATGAAATCCTGCCATTTAACATTTCCATTCCCCCCCACACACACAGTGATCTTTTTGTATGTATGCTGTGAGTATAAAATTTGTAAATGAACATTAAATTTAGTTCATTCTAAACTCATAAAATCTCAAAGTAAGGAAGGGGGAAGATCAACTGAATAATTCAATTGACCTTCATTTTACCAATGGTAACTAAGACTGGGGAATTTAGAGTTCTCTGTAGAGTCTGTAAGAGAATAAATACGAAGTATAAAATGCCATGGGCACAGTTTTGAAAAGTTAAGAAAAGGAGAGAGCTGTTGAGGAACGATGAAATCACAAGAGGTACATGACATCAATGAAGCAGAGGTCTGGTCCATGTTTCTTCGGCTATAATTGATTTAGAATATTGCAATGGCTAAAGTAGCTAAAATACAAGGTATGCTACTTTGCTAATTCTGGTTTACATAAACTCACATCTCTGGATTTGTTTGTTTTGTTTTTAATTTCTTAGGGAATTTCATGAAAAAAAAAAATCTAATGATCCCAGTATGAGAGGAACACATGAAATTGTTGAGTGCTTTCAATAACTGAAAGAATAAAACAGACCATGGAGTCCTGGTTTTTGCTCGTAGAACTTTGAATCAAGATATTTTCACTAGTATATTCTAAACTAAATGTTTTGCAGAAGCCACATGCATTTTATAAAATTGTATATTTTTCATTATAATTGCACTGAACTAGTGGTTTTATTCTTTATTTTATTTTATACTATTGGCATAGAAGACCTGTGCTTTAAATGATACATTCATGATTCTGAATATATAATTGCTTCATTAAATTGGGAAAACATAAAGACATAGACTTGTTTTTAAAAGTGCAACTTCATGAGGTTTAACATAAAATTTTCCACAGAATAGCTCCAGGAGTGTGAAGCAATGTAGTTTACATGAAAATGGCAAATCCTACTCATGTGATATAAGTCTAGAATCAGAGCCTGTCTGTTTAAATTACTACTGCTTTTTGAGAACTTATTTAATACATTTAATATAGAATTTCAGTACCTAATATCAGTTGTGATTTTATTTAATTGTATTTCTTAGTTGTTTTCAGGAAGCAAATTTGAGTGCAAATGGTCTCATATTTCCCAGTTACTCTTAATTTGTTTTAACTACTTGGAAATGATCAACAAATAAAACAGACATTACAAATTGTTCAAAACTCTTCCATTCTCAAATTAATTTTGAATCTCTCATAGTACATGAAATAGAAATATTCCCATCAGTAGCAGAAATATATGTGCATGTATATATTCTGATTAACATTGCATTATTATCATAATTGTGTAACAAAGAAAATGAAAATATTATGTCACTATGACCACAATACACCATAAACTTCAGTCAAATAAAACTGAGCAAAATGTAAGTTGAGGATTTTGTCAGCTCATTTTTTTATAGGAAGCCCTAGAGAGCAAAATGAGATATGTGGATATGTGGGATTATTTGGACCTAACAGGCTTGAGAGCCAGCTGGCCCAAAGCAGTAATAAGATACTCTCTGATAGGCAACCTTGGTCTGCCTAAGGGCCTTTGCAACAGCAGCTGAGATATGATCTGAGATGACCTATACCACTGAGAGGCAACCACGTCATATAAGCAGATGCATATTTATTAGTCCTTCCCTCGGGGAGGGGTTGTGGGTATATAAGGCTCTCCGTTTCCTGAATAAACTGAGCTTGTTGTTTCAACATCCCAGATTCTGTATCTTTGACTGTGTGACTACTTGCCCCCTATCCCAAAGGGAACAGCACAGGACCCTGCCACAATAATCCAATGACAAAGCAAATGCACAAGTAAGTGTGTTTTCTTATAATTTCCCTTATTTCCTTACTTACCCTTGAAACAAGAATCTCCATGGAATCTTAACACATGCTGGAGAAATATTGAGACAATTCTCCATAATTAAAACCTAGAGTTTAAAAGGGGAGAAAATGATTTCTATAAATCACTCAAAGCATTTGTTTCTTGATCAATGTGGACATGAGGAATTTCTGTACTTAACATGAGTATAGTTACAGAAAGTTAGAAAAAGTAGGAAGCAAATATACTCACTGTTCCAATATCAATATTCTATTTCATTCTACTCTGGAGCACCATTGTACTATAACAAAGGGGAAAGCTAGAAGGACAGTAAACAAGATTGCTGTGTAATATGTTTGTTTATTCTATTTATAATTAATCAAAAAGTAAAATATAGTAAAATTACTTCAGTTACTTCCCTCCTACCCTTCCTTCCTTCCCTCCAATTCACTACTCCTCTATTTCCATTCAGAACAGGGCAAACCACCCAGAGATATCAACCAAACATGACACATCAAGTTTCAATAAGACTAAGCACCTCCCCTAGTATTAAGGCTAGAAGAGAAAACTCTGTAAGGTGAAAGGGTCCAGAAAGCAGGCAAAAGAGTCAGAGATATCTCCTGCTTTCACTTTTAGGCATGCCACAAGAAGACCAAACCACATAGCCATGACATAATGCAGGGGGCTTAGGTCAGACCCATGCAGGCTTCCTGACTGTCAATTCAGTCTCTGGCCCTATGAGCCTATGTTGTGGGCTTTCTGGTGGTTTTCTTGACCCTTCTTGCTTCTATATCCCTCTCTTCCATAAGATTCCCTGAACTCTCCTAATGTTTGGCTATGGGTCTTTTCTTCTGCTCCCAGTTACTGGATGAAGCCTCTCTGATGATGATTATACTAGGCTCCTGTCCACAAGCATTGCAGAGAATCATTAGGAATGATTTCATTGAAATTTTTTGTTTCTTTGTTTATTTTGTAAATTTCTTAACAAATATTATTGATTATTGCTAAGGAAGCTCAGTTGACTGAGGGCCTTTTTAGCCTTGAGGGCCATAACCCCAGTTAACATTGACTATTTTTGGTTGACCATGTTTTGTTTATTGGCACCTTTCCTGACTGTTAGGGTTGACGTACAAAACAGAGAGCTTCACTCCTATATCTGGTCACAAATGAAGCTTTTTATTTTTAGCACGAGCTCGTGGGTCACCAGCGCGAGGAGTAGCTGGTGACCCCGAGTTTAAGGCTCACAGGCCTTTTATGAGGCAGTTCTACCAGGGCAGGGGAGTGGGGTCACCCAGAGTGTAGACATCTAGACGCCAGATGTCTCTACGGTCTTTTCTCAGAGTCTGGGTAGGTAAACGAATTCCAAGTTTATCTAGCAAGGGGTTATTTGGCAAGCATTCTTCTTAAGCAATTTATCTTGCAAACAACCCCAGGGGTTATTTGGCAAGCATCCTGTTAGCACAGCATGGTGGGCTAACTTTTCTGATATGGGGTGTGGGGGCAGAGTGCAGTATTCCCCACTGAATCTGCAATTAGCAGAGCTAGTGGGGGGGGGGCTTTGTTTCCCTTACAATGGCCTTTCATTCCTCCCTTTCTCTTGTGCCAGCCTTTAATCCTAAAGGCCACTGCCAGATACCGGCTGGTACCATTGCCTCAGGACCATCATCTTAACCCCATTTACCTGGGATCGTACAAGGGCCGAGATTTGATTGAGGATACATGGTCTAATCATGAGGATAAGAATTAATATAAGTGGTCCTGTGAGGGCTGACAATAATGTAGTTGGCAGAGGTCCGGGTGCAAGTCAGGCCATCAGCCCCATAGTGGGTGCTGATTAGAGGTAATTTTTATACAATTTTTCCTTGGCCTGATATAACCTGCCAAGTCTGGGACACTGGTTGATGTGGGTTACTTGCGGTCGCACTGGCGACGAATCCGAAGCTTAAGAGGATTGTCAGTCTGTTCCGCAGTCCAGGAGTCTTCTGGCGCTTTGGCTGGCTTGAGATGGGAGGCATGGATCCAGGTGGTGATCCCGTCCACCTTGACCACCGTTGGAGTGGTCAGCAGGACTTGGTATGGTCCCTTTCACCGGGGTTCTAAAGTCTGATGCTGGTGTCTGCAGACGTATACGAAGTCCCCCATGTGGAACTGATGGGCAGCGCTGTCCCCGCCGGGTTGGTATGCAGCGGACAGTTGCTTCCACAGTGTATGCTGGACAGATGCTAAGGCTTGCAGCCTGTCAGACAGAGGGGAAGGCATGATTTCTCTTTGCTGGAGGGTTAGGTTCTTAACTGGGGGTGCACACCCAAGGAGCAGTTCAAAGGGGGTAAGACCCATGAAGGAAGGGGTATTTCTAGCTCTAAAGAGGGCATACGGTAGGAGCATCGTCTAATCTCTAGAGCCAGTCTCCATGGTCAATTTGGTTAAGGTCTCCTTAATTGTTCTCCTGTCCTGAGCTCTGGGGTCTATAGATATAATGTAATTTTTTAATCAATCCCCAGTATTTTTGTCAGTCCCTGACTTACCTGGGCCATGAACGCTGGTCCATTATCTGACCCAATTACCTGAGGCAGTCCAAATCTTGGGAAGATTTCTTCCAGGATTTTCTTAGCAACTATTGCTGCAGTCTCCTTTTTGGTGGGGTAGGCTTTTACCCATCCTGTAAAGGTATCTACAAACATTAGCAGGTACTTTAGGCCATACTTAGCTGGCTTTACCTCGGTGAAGTCTGCTTCTCAATGTTGGCCAGGGTGGGTTCCTCGTAGCCTTTTGCCGGGGGCCAGTTTTTCAGGATATGTATTTACCTGCTGGCCGGCCCGGCAAGCAGCTACCATCTTTTTTTCCATTTGTTTCTTTTTAGATGGGGAGAGGGTCTTATCTTTTGTAGTCATCTGGATCGATTTTCTGCTGCCCAGATGGGTTAATTTGTGGATCCTTTCCAGAGTGTCTTTCAGAAGTTCCAGGGGTGGAGCCTCTTCAGGAGCTGAATCCTCCGGAGTCGAGGCATGAAAGGCCGGGCTCCTTGGATCCTGGAGGGCAGCCTCCTTCGCCTCTTGATCGGCCTTCCTGTTTCCTGCGGCCACTGGGGAGTCTCCTTTTTGGTGCCCAGGGCAATGTATGATGGCCAGCTTTCAGGGTAACATTACAGCCTCTAATAGGGCCTTAATTTTTTTTTATTTTTTTATTTTTTTTTGCCTGAAGTTAACAGTCCCCTCTCCCTGTATTTGGCCCCATGCTCATGCGCGGTTGCAAATGCATACTGGCTGTCTGTGTAGATGGTAGCAGGTTTACCGGCTGCCATGGTAAGTGCTTGGGTGAGCGCAATCAATTCGGCTTTTTGAGCCGAGGTTCCCTCTGGGAGGCTGCTAGACCAGATGACCTTATTTTTGTCCACTATTGCCGCTCCCGCTCTCCGCTGGCCCTCATTTAGGAAACTGCTGCCATCTGTATACCATATCAGGTCAGGGTTGGCCAGCGGTTGGTCCATTAAATCTGTCCGGACCCCGGTTTTTTTCCGCCAGAATGGCACCACAGTCATGAACCGGTACCCCCTCCTCTCCTTGTTCAGCAATTGGGAGGAGGGTGGCCAGGTTTAAGACAGCTGGGGGCCCGAAGGTGATGCAGTCCCGGTCCAGAAGAGTTGTCTGATAATATGTGGCCCAAGCATTGCTAAGCCATCGGTCAGGCGGCTGGCGGACAATGCTCTCCAATGCACGGGGAGCTATAACAGTCAGATGCTGTCCCAAAGTTAATTTGTCCGAGTCTCTCATCAAAGTAGCCACTGTTGTCATTGCCCGGAGGCAAGTGGGCCATCCTCTAGCCACTGGGTAGAGTTGTTTGGATAAGAAGGCGACGGGCCTTTTTCAGGGTCCGAGAGCTTGCGCTAGTACACCAACCTCCACCCCCTTTTTCTCGTGGAGGTATAGGGTGAAGGGCTTACTCACATCAGTAAGAGCGAGGGCAGGTGCCGACAGGAGTGTCTTTTTTTAGCGTCTCTAAAACGCTGTCTGGTGTTTCTCTTGCCAGACAAAGGGGTTCTTTTCCCGAGCCGGAACTGCTGTGGGTTTTAAGGTGACCACAACGGGTGGCTGTTCTACTGCCAGTCCAGGTCCCCCCATCTCTGCCCAAGCCTCCGGGAACCTGTGGGTCCATTTTTTATCTTTCATTCCTGTGGGGACCATAGTCAGTTGGGCCGCGGGGATGGTGGTCCCATACAGCCGATATTTCTCTGTTGCTGGGAGTTCTTTGCCCAAGTTGACTGTTTTCTGAGTGGTCCAGGGTCTCTCTGCTTCCATTTGTTCCTTGGACCAGTGACTTTCGGGTAGACAGAGGGCCTAGTGGATGCTTGATGGCTGAATAGACTGCCCCCGTGTCCACCTCAAAGTCCATTGGGGTCCCCTCCATTTTAAACGTTACCCGGAGTTCGGGGAGGGGGTCCGAACCCTGACTTCCTCAGTCGTCAAGGGCCAAGACCGACCGGCCTCGTCTTTTTTTTTTTTTAATAAACCTTTTCTGCTTCCTTGACTAAATCTCTCAAACTCAGTTCCTGCAAACCATCTAATCTCTGTAATTTGCGTCTTATGTCTGCAGCTGACTGTCCTATAAAGGCCATCGCTATCGCCCCCTTCTGTTCTTCAGACTGTGGATCGAAAGGCGTATACCTCCTGTATGTTTCTATGAGCCTTTCAAGGAAGGCAGAGGGGGTTTCATCAGGCCCTTGGAGAACCTCATCTACCTTAGCCAAATTAGTGGGCCTTCTGGCCGCCGCATGGACACCCGCCATTAGAGTCTGGCGATAGAGGGACAGATGCTCCCTACCTTCCGGAGTATTTGGATTCCACGTTGGGCGCCTCATCATGAGGGCGTGCCCTTCTCTGGCGGGTGCCCTGTGCAGGCCCCGAAGGGGAGACCGGGGCCGGTCCAGATCCTGCCCCCGCTGGCGGCAGCGGCGGCAGAGGCAGCAGCAGCAGCAGTGATCTGTAAGGCGGTGGGGGGTCTAGGTCAAGAGAAATGAGATCAGCCTGAGACTCTGGCAGGGGTGCAGATGTCGGGATCAATGGGGGAGGGGAAGATTTAGGTGAATCAGAGGTTTTGGTTAGAGGGAGAGAGGTATAATCAGTAGGTGGTGCAGATGGGCCGACCTGAAATGACCGGAACCCACTCAGGCAGGTTTATCATTAAATCTTCTCAGACCCAGATGTAGGCTTGTTGGTCCGGATGCCCATGTGAACCTGGAATGAAGATTTTTTTGTTTAACTGTTCTGATTATATTAAGATCAAAAGTACCATCTACCGGCCACCCGACTCCGAAGGAGGGCCATTCAGACGAACAGAAAGTCTGTCACTTTCCTTTCCTCATCCGAACCGCCAGGTTCAATGCGTGGTCCATCACTGCCAACCAATGAGAGAGGGTTAGGGACAAAGGGGTGGAGGCAGACTTGGCGGCCGACTGTCCCATTCCAAACAAGTAGATACCGACACAGAAGGACACAAAGATAGAGACACAACATACAAACAAGACAAGCCGGCAAAATGGTAGGGAAAATGAAGCCAAAAGATTGTCTATTGGCCCGGGCCATCTGAAAAATCTCCTAGACAAAAGGGAATCAGACGGGGCCCCTGTCTCAGGGTCCCCACACTCCAGAGAATCCTCCAGAACTGCAGCCTGTGGGTTCAGGACACGTCTGTCCCCCACCGTCCAAGGGTCCTCATGGGCCACTTGAACAGCTGCTTCCCTGCCGACTCACCACCGTCCTTCTCAATCTCGGTGGGACCTCCAGATGTTAGGGTCAACGTACAAAACAGAGAGCTTCACTCCGATATCAGGTCACAAATGAAGCTTTTTATTTTTAGCACAAGCTCGTGGGTCACCAGCGCGAGGAGTAGCTGGTGACCCCGAGTTTAAGGCTCACAGGTCTTTTATGAGGCAGTTCTACCAAGGCAGGGGAGTGGGGTCACCCAGAGTGTAGACATCTAGACGCCAGATGTCTCTACTGTCTTTTCTCAGAGTCTGGGTAGGTAAACGAATTCCAAGCTTATCTAGCAAGGGATCATTTGGCAAGCATTCTTCTTAAGCAATTTATCTTGCAAACACAACCCCAGGGGTTATTTGGCAAGCATCCTGTTAGCACAGCATGGTGGGCTAACTTTTCTGATATGGGGTGTGGGGGCAGAGTGCAGTATTTCCCACTGAATCTGCAATTAGCAGAGCTAGTGTGGGGGGGGGCTTGTTTCCCTTACAATGGCATTTCATGACTTTACTTCAAAACCCATGATGTATAGAAGACAGGATTATTTGAACTGTCAAAACTCATTGAAAACCAAACATATCAGTGTGATTTGTGAATCTGGTCAAAATATCATAAATTAATTAAACACATGAACATAGCTACATACAAAGAAAAATGAATCATTTGTCAGCTATCAACTTGGAAAATGAAACATGCACCTATTCAGAAACTCTATTTCTTTATATGTATCAGATGGAATGAATTAATATTAAGTCAGGTACTGAAATTATCATGATAAGATTTTTCCTTGTAGGTCAAGGGCCCATTAATAAGAAAATTGATCATATCATATGATATAGTAAAATGAAAAATTCATATGTGGAAACAAAATCAATATTAAAGTCTGTTTCCACATGTTCTACCTAGGAAACACTAGCTGACTCTAAGCTGTTTTACACAATGGAGTGTACTATTGCCTTTATGAGAAAATCTGGAGCAAAACTATACAATTGAAGAGAAAATCTAAAGAATCCTCATGGGCTGATATGAACATAGCTGAGCAAATGCCCTTGTGGTATGATTGTGCATTCCTTGGGTACATGCTGGGTCTTGAGGGAGATAGATTCCCAATTTCCTAAGGAAGTACCATATTGATTTCCAAAGAGGCTGTACAAGCTTACATTCCCACCAGCAGTGGAGGAGAGTTCCCCATACTCCACATTCTCTCCAGCATAAGCTGTCTTCAGTGCTTTTGATCTTAGCCATTCGGACAGGTATACGGTGGTATATCAGAGTCATTTTGATTGCATTTCCCGGGTAATTAGGGATGTTGAGGAATTCCTTAAATGTCTTTCAGCCATTTGAGCTTCCTCTTTTGAGAATTCTCTGTTTAGTTCTGTAGCCCATTTCTTAATTGGACTGTTGGGCATTTTGATGTCTAATTTCTTGAGTTCTTTATATATTCTGTATATCTACCCTCTGTCAGATGTGGGGTTGGTAAAGACCTTTTCCCATTCTGTAGGCCGTCGCTTTGTCTTGTTGACCATGTCCTTTGCTCTACAAAAGCTTCTCAGTTTCAACAGGTCCCATTGATTGATTGTTTCTCTCTGTGTCTGTGCTACTGGTGTTATATTTAGGAAGTGATCTCCTATGCCAATGTGGTCAAGACTACTTCCTACTTTCTCTTCTATCAGGTTCAGCGTAACTGGATGTATGTTGAGATCTTTGATCCACTTGGACTTAAGTTTTGTGCACGGTGACAGATATGGATCTATTTGCAGCCTTCTACACATTGACATCCAGTTATGCCAGCACCATTTGTTAAAGATGCTTTCTTTTTTCCATTGTACATTTTTGGCTACTTTGTCAAAAATTATATGTTCATAGGTGTGCAGATTAATGTCAGGGTCTTCAGTTCGATTCCATTGGTCCACATGTTGGTTTCTATGCCAGTACCAAGCTGTTTTTATTATGGTAGCTCTATAGTAGAGCTTGAGGTTGGGGATCGTGATGCCTCCAGAGGTTGTTTTATTGTCAGGATTCTTTTGGCTATCCTGGGTTTTTTGTTTTTCCATATGAAGTTGTGTATTATTCTTTCCAGGTCATATCAGCGCTGTTTGTAATAGCCAGCACCTGGAATCAACCTAGATGCCCTTCAACTGAAGAATGGATAAAGAAAATGTGGTACATATACATAATGGAGTACTACTCGGCAGAAAAAAAAAAAAAAACAATGACATCATGAGGTTTGCAGGCAAATGGATGGATCTAGAAAAAATCATCCTGAGTGAGGTAATCCAGACTCAGAACGGCGAACATGGTATGTACTCACTCATAGGAGGATACTAGATGTAAAACAAAGATGACTAGACTGCTACACAACTCCAGGGAGGCTACCTAGAAAACGAGATCCTAGGAAAGACACAAGGATCACCAAGTGACAGAGAAATGGATGAGATCTACATGAACAACCTGGATGACAGTGGAAGTAATGAAGGGCAAGCATCGAGGGAAAGAGAGCTTAGGGGAGCAGGAGATCCCAGCTGGATCAAGAACAGAAAGGGACAACAAGGAAAACCAGACCATAATACATGAATACCACATGAGAACAGGAAGAAGCAAAGTGCTAGAGAGGTCCCCAGAAATTCACAATGATACATCCACTGTAGACTACTGGCAATGGTTGAGAGAAAGCCTGAACTGACCTAGTCTGGTGATAGGATGGCCAAACACCCTAACTGTTGTGCTAGAACTCTCATCCAATAACTGATGGAAGTGGATGCAGAGATCTTTGGCCAGTCCCCAGGTGGAGCTCCAGGAGTCCAATTGTCAAGAAAGAGGAGGGATGGTAAGAGTGTGAATTGCTGAGACCAAGATTGCAAAAAGCACAGGGACAAATAGCCAAACTAATGGAAACATATGAATTATGAACCAGAAGCTGTGGAGCCCCCAACTGAATCAGGCCCTCTGGATAAGTGAGACAACTGAATAGCTTGAACTGTTGAACCCAGGCAGTGGGACAATGACATGTCCTTAGTGTATGAGCTGGCTCTTTGGAACCTTGGGCTTATGAGGGGACACTTTGCTCAACTGGAAGGAGGGGACAGGACCTGCCTGGACTGAATCTACCAGGTTGAGCTGAATACCCAGGTGATTCTTTGCCCTGGAAGAGATGGGAACTGGGGGGAAGGGATGGGGGTATGTGAGGGGGCAGGAGGCGGGAGGACAGGGGAACCCATGGCTGATATGTAAAATTAAAACACAAATATCTGTATGAAAAAAATATATATATATTAAAAAAACGAATCCTCATGGGCTTGAGAGATAGCTCAGGATTTAATAATACTTGTTGCTCATGCAAAAAAATATGTATTTAGTTCTGAGCATCCACATGGCAGATCACAAATGTCTATAACTCCAGTTCTAGAGAACTAATCCCTCTTTTGATGCACATACACACATGCAGGCAAAATACTTGTACATATTAAAAATAAATATTATATATATTTATATTAAAAACAGTGTTCCTTATTAGCTTAATGACTTTCAAATATCAAGTGGCTAAAAGTAATTTTCTAAGATAGTCTTCATGTGCTTTATATGCATTGAGCTCTTTGTTACATGGAGATATGAAATTATAGTTCCATAATATGATACTTAATAAAGAAATATTCAAATGATTTAAATTATAAAATAGTCTAATTTTATGAGATTACAACATAACACTGTAATTTCTGTGGATATATTTTCACCACCTTGAAATAAAAATAATTGAAAAGTATATTTGGAGATGTGAAGATTCTTTAATTTTTTTTCAAGTATACTGGTTATTTTTGTTACCATGCATAAAAACTCCCATAAAAATTCTCCCATAGTCACCTAACTGCTTTGCTAGAGAGTTCTCTGTGTTCCACAGCATACTCTGGATCCATCTAACACAATATTTTCTTTAATCTATCTGTCTGTAGTTCTACATGCAAAGTCCTCCAGGTCAGGGAATCTACCTCATTATTCTTAACATCTTGTCAATGCCTGGCACAAAATCTGCCTGTAACTAGGAGTCAGGAAAGCATCAGCAAAGGAATTTGCAAAGACCAAGAATGAGGCAGAGAAATATCTCTTCTTAAAGAATATCAAGTTTCTCAGTATTGTGTTAAATTGAAATGCCCATCATCCACTCCTACAAAAGAGTGAAACAAGCTAAGCCAAACAATTTTTGAAAATACAGCAAATTGAAGCACATGAGTCCTATCTAAGAAGATAATATGCCCTTTAAAGCTTGCTAACTTTTCATCATGTAGAAATATAAATGATGCAGTTCCCAGCTTCACATTTTGAAGAGAAGACATTTTTCATTAGTTTTATCAGTTCATAACATAAATGTGGGCATAATATCTAGGTCATATAAGTAATTCTAGTTTGGGGGTTGAAGAACAATTTGTTGTCTTTTCAATGAAATCAATTGGTCTCAAGTAGGACAGTGTGAAAAGTAAGTGTTTTAGAGAATATGTTGAGTATTTAGAAAAATTACTTGATTCATATTTCTACAATTTTCTTTATCCATATGCCTAACTGGAAATGTCCGCATTGTGATGTATAAACTGGTAAGCTATGGATGGTTCTGCATCCAAAGAATTCAAAGATATTTGTTGAAAATTCATGCAGAAATATAAAAACATCTTTTATCTCTCTTTCTGAATGACTTTGCCTATAGTTCATTTATAACAAATTAAAACAGTGTATGATATCAGTGGAAGTTATTGATTCATAGAGATCTATGCAAAATGGAAATAACCATATCTCTGTTGTTTTTTTACTAGTATTTACTAGTCTTGATAAGACACACCATTATAGGTACAATCATAGACTATTCTCTTAAATGATATTTTTGTAAATGACATGGAAAGTTGCCACTGCTTAGGAAAATTTTCTATAAGCATGATTGTATTGACATCTTTTCTTAGATTTTTTACTGCTAATATAATGTATTTAGATATTAATAATTTTGAAAACTAAAACTCAAAATTGAAAGGATATATTAACTTGCATGTCACAAAATTAATTATGAATGTCCTCCTTGATTACTTGACAGCATTTATATTTGAGAAAATGTATTTATTTTCTTTACCATTAGCTACTAACTAGCCAGTACAGTTACAAGTTGCACATTATAAAATATTTGGATGAATCATCTTACTGAGAAATTCCATAAATTCAGATGATACATTTTTAGCTGAAATGTCAAAAATTATAGTTTGTTTCAGTCAATACTACATTGGTATATTTAATCCATGTCTCAAAGATTTAAAATTGTGAGTGGAGTGGGGCAAATAATTAAAAAAAACAGCAACTTATGTAAAGCAAAAACGTTTAATGAAAAAAGTAGACAATCCAAGAAAAATTATGTTGAAAGCAAAATTTCACAATAACAATATATTCAGGAAGCTACAAATTCAAATTAACAACTGTGTTACAACACCCAGTATGATCTGGAACAATGGTTGTCAGTAATACCCAGTGTGATCCTGTGAAGAAATAGTGGTAATTTGCCACATTTGAAATATTTGACTATTGGTAATTAGAATTATTCTAATGGTTGTCAGAGGAAAGCTGACAGTTTATATCCAACATGAGTAAAGCAGATATACTTCACAAAAGAATTTATAAATGAATTTACATATAATGGTTATCAATGTGTTTCTTTGTGCCCACTGTTTCTCTTTATGTATGATTATATTTAATTTTATTTTCATATTCCTGAGTTTTTATATCTTAGAATTATCCTATTTTAAAGTTCCTGTAGCTTTCCTCATACTTCATTCTAAAATAGCTAAAAACAGTCAGAAATTTTTATTGACTCTTCAATTTTTCTTATTGAGAGAAATGATTTAAGTAGGTAGAATCTTTTTTTTTTTAGTTAATAATTTCACTTGAGTTAAATTCTGACAAAGAAATATTTCTGAAGGTTATTTGAAATATGAAGTAAAATTAATTTATTCATAAGGAGAATACATTTCTTTTGTAAGTCAATAGGACAAAATGTTGTTTAGACAGAAAAACACTAATGAAATCCATAAAAATAAAACAATAATGGTCTACTTAATATTACCTTACATTTAGGAATAACGTCATTGCACAAGGAAACAAGGAACTAGTTGGGAGCAAGATATGAATAAATCACAGGAATGTCTCACTGTTGCTTCCCATTCCTCTCCAAACAAAAATCAATATTAATTAAGTGCCTTTCATTTACCAGCACAATGCTAAATGCCTTTCCCCCATTTCCTTCAATTAGTCCTGACCACGAAACTATCAGACAGTGGAACCTATTGAATCATTATCATAATTAATTCTTTGTGCATACATCCTGGTACTTTTCTGGATATTGCTTTTATTTTATGTAATCTCATTTGCTGCCAGCAATGATCCCCCTGCTCTGTTTGCTTAAGTCTAGTGAGGGATTCTAATCTTTAGCCAACACTATATTTGCTGTTTTTCTTAATAAGATTAAGAACTTAATAAGATTGAGAACTTTTATGAGACCTACTTTGAAAATATTTATCACCTATATTTAAAATTTCCTATTTTCTAATTAAAATCACATTTAGTAATATATGAATATCCTTTATTACTGTTTTATGACAAGCATGCACTTTTTTCTGTTTCCTTAATTGGTGATAAATATTAAGACAAAAAAAAAATCATGTTACCCACTGCCATGGTTTCACCACAAACTAGGTGATATTTCACCTTTTGTTGATATATATATATATATATATATATATAATTTTGAAAATCATATTTCCTTCTTCTCTGTTCTAATTGTTTATCTACTAGTATGTTACTTATTTTTTAAATGTAGCTAAATTAAAGCAAAATTATTATCTCCATTTGTAAAGTATATGATTAAATATATAAGCATATTTTCTTGTATGAATATTAAATTAACCACACAATTGTATGTATTTACTCATTTTATCAAATCAGTTCATTAGGAAAGTATTAGAATTTTCTGTGACTTGTTGATTATCAACTTCTCTTTGGTACAATTTTAATATTTATTTCACAGTTACATAGTGGATACAGATTCGTTAATTATTATTTTTTCTTGCAAGTATATGGTTTGCTTTGTCTATTTAAGATCTTTATGTTGATATTAATGTTGTCACCAACTCCTGCCCCATATTAATTTCTTTATAGAATGGTTCAATAAATATTTATCTCCTAAATAGCACAGAGAATGTTTTATTTCTAAGCAATACAAGATTTTTTCTCACTTTTGAAAAAAAATGTAGACAATGCACATTAATATGACCACTATTTTATTTGTTTTACTACTTTACACACTGCTTTATCCTCTGTATTTTCCTTTTCATAATTTATAAATTTTCCAGTTTTTGCATTATTTTGAATTAAATATGAAGATTCTTGATTATGGGCCACTTTGTAAAGCCACTTAGTTCTCAGAAGATATATCAATGTACACTCACTTCTATAATGTTTATTTATAGATGTACGGAATTCCCCCCAAGAGCCTGCCTTGAGGAGATTTCTACCAGGGTCCAGAATAGATGCTACAAGTAGGTAGGGATATTAATCTGAGGCATATTCGATGAATCTAAGCACACTGAGTTCTTTAGTCCATTTATTCTTCTAAGTCAATTCTATCTCCACAGTTTCTTTTCTGTTCTCATACTTGGTTCCTCTCAGTTCCTCTTGCTCTCAGTCCCTTCTGCTGTTCTCTCATGTCTATTTAGTTCTTTCTGTCTCCATCCTCATCTTTGGTCTTCCAAATCCATTCCCTCTTTAAGCCCCGCACTTGGGAGACAGAGCTAGGCAGATCTCTGTGAGTTCAAGGCCAGCCTGGTCTACAGAGTGAGATCCAGGACAGGCACCAAAACTACACTGAGAAGCCTTGTCTTGAAAAACAAAATTAAACAAAACACACACACACACACACACACACACGCACACACACACACACACACACACACACACACACACACACACACAAAGAAAACACCTAAATCCAGAGATCCAGTATATATACTTAAACAGCAATTCTTTGCAAAGCAATGCGAGGCTTAAAGTTTTCAGGGTCACAGAAAGAGGTAATAACAATCCACACATAAAGCAATAAATGTCAGCTTCCAATTACAACCTGAAAGTGGAGTGACTAAAGGGGAGTTCTCTGGTAGGGTCAACTAAGATCAATTAGAGAATCTAGGAATAGCACCTGGTTGAGGAGGAGTTAAAACTTAATTTGCACAAGAAAGAAGCTTGGCACCTATTGCCTGCCTGGCCATAATGGTAATCTCCTTGGGTCAGTGGTAACTACCTTAACTCAGTAACTAGCAAGCTAAAACATCATCCCAGGAATGTAAGCAGTAAATCTCTTAAATTAGGGTCTTGTGTAAATAACCTGGCATGAAGGTAATGAGTTGAGGATTTAATTGGTAGTGGTTCTTTTCTCTATCTGTGGGTGAGATGAGCTAATGTTTATCTATGTGCAGTTTTGTCCTTGGAAAAAGGTATCTTTGCTGAAATACTTTTCTCTGGAGAATGGCCCTGGCCAGATATATGTTAATGAAAAAAAAATAAACACAGCTGGGGAAAGTTATCCTGTTAACCCGAATGTATAGGGAAAGTTATGCCCAGGATTGAGGTGCATTCATGAGAGTATATGTACACATTACATGGAGATGCACGATAAATGGGGAGAACCATAGCTGTCATTGCACAAGAAGTTTACAAGAGATAACCAGTTTATTCAAAAGGCAGTAATTCTATAATGCCTTGCATGATGGTTTTCTTTAACAGAACCCTTAGTTCTGATAGGTTGACCTTCTGAACTCTAGTTGTCATGCTTTTTGGTGGACTTTTGCTACCAGTGGCTCTCAATATATAAACCACTCTCTTACATGTATATGTGCTGTGTTGTTGCAGAAATATCTTGCTCATATTTCACTGTTGTGCATTTTTCTCAGGAACCCTTCTACTCTGCTTCCATTGCTGACCTCTAGATAGCGTCTCTGCTCTGAATCCTTCCTTGCTTGGATTTCTTTATTTTTGTTTTATAGATATTATTCTAGGGCATTTTATCATGTCACTCACCTGCTTTATTATAATTTATAGTATATTATTCCTTTTCCTTCCTTCTCCTTCGGAAGATATTAAATCAATATGGATTTCATCTCTCTACTTTATGTTTTATGATATACAATGTTTTATTCATCATTATCAATTCCATCTGTCTCCCTGGGTGTTCATTTTGCTTTGGATAGTTCAACTTGTACAACAAAATGAGGGACTCACTTATTTTAATGCTTTGTTTAAGAAATTCAGTGTGCGGGGCTTTGAGATGTCCTCTAATTATGATGTGGGCAATATTCAGGCCTATCCAACTAGCAATCCTCCTTAGCTACATATGGGAGAGATCTATGGTGGAGTGTATGTATAAGGCCCCAGATTTAATCCTCACTCAGACAGCAGCCCCTTTTCATTTTTGATTATTTTTTTGAGTCATTCTTGCTGTTTCTTAGTTCAATTAATAAGATTCCTAGTTTCAATTACCTTCTCAAAAATCAACTTAATTTTATTGTATTTTTCTATTCTCTGTTTCAAATCCAATCTTTGTTTCTTTTATTTTCTGCTACTATGAACTAGCTTTGCTCTTTTCCAAGCCCACTGAGATATAAATTTGAATTATTTATGTGATCATTCCTTCTTTTAAAAAACCATTTAAACTTCTTCCTCTGTAATGCTATTACTATATCACCTTAAAATTCACTACATTCTGGTTCATAATTCATGTACTTCTATTCGTTTGGCTATTTGTCCCTGTGCTTTTTCCAAACTTGGGCTCAACAATTCACAGTCTTACAGTCCCTCCTCTTTCTCCACAACTGGACACCTGGAGCTCCACCTGGGGCCTGGCTGAGGATCTCTGCATCCACTTCCATCAGTTATTGGATGAGAGTTCCAGCTCGACTGGTAGGGTGTTTGGACATCTGATCAACAGACTAAGTCAGATCAGGCTTTCTCTCGACCATTGCCAGCAGACTACAGAGGATATACCATTGTGGATTTCAGGGAACCTCTCCAGCACTCTGCCTATTCCTGTTCTCATGTGGTCTTTATTTATCATGGTTTGTTATTCCTTGTTCTCCCTTTCTGTTCTTGATCCAGCTGGGATCTCCTGCTCCCCTAAGCTTTCTTTCCCTCAAACTTTGTACTTCATTACTCCCACTGTCATCCAGGTTGTTCATGTAGATCTCATCCAGCTAGAACAGGCCCGCTGGATAAGTGAGACAATTGAATAGCTTGAACTGCTTGGGAGGCATCCAGGCTGTTGGACCAGGACCTGTCCTTAGTGTATGAGCTGGCTGTTTGGAACCTTGGGCTTACACAGGGACACTTTGCTCAGCCTGGAAGGAGGGGACTGGACCTGCCTGTACTGAATCCACCAGGTTGAATTGAATTCCCAGGGGAGTCTTGGCCCTGGAGGAGATGGGAATGGAGGGGAGGGTATGGGGGAAGGTGAGGATCGGGGCGGGAGCGGGGAGGACAGGGGAACCCATGGCTGATGTGTAAAATTAAAACACATATATAATAATAATAATAAAATAAAATAAAAAATAAAAAAAATCACTACATTCTATTTTGTTTTCATTTATCTTGATATATTTCCTAATTTTCTGCTAATCAATTGCAATGTTAACTGTCTTTTTATTTCCTTATTTGACTCAATGGTTGTTTGAGGGCATATTTATTAATGTTTACATGTTTGTCAATTTTCTATTATTTAGTTTAAAACATTGCATTTGTTTATTTCATATTTTGACAACACTCCTGAGATTAGTAGATAATCTGTGGATGCTAGTTTCTCTTTCCATGTGGGTTCTGGGGATGGTACTCAGGACATTAGGCTTGACAGCAAGTCCCTTTATGTATAGAGTCATTACTAGTCTACATTTTCAATTTTGTTTTCTTATGGAGAAGGTCTCACATGATACTTTAGAGCAGTGGTCCTCAACATTTTTAATGCTGCAATACTTTATTATAATTTCTCATGTTGTGGTGACCACCCATGATAAAATTATTTCTTTGCTACTTCATAACTGTAATTTTGCTACTGTTATGAGTCTGAATACAAATATCTGATATGCAGGATATCTGATATGTAACTATAGTAGGAGTTGCAACCCACAAGTTGAGAATCACTACTCTAGACTGGCCAAGGATTCATTATGCATTCCAAACAGGCCTTAAACTCACAGTTACCTTCCTGCTTCACTTGACCTCTTGAGCACTGGACTGTGGGTAGAAAAAGAGACCACAATACCAGTGGAAATATTATTGTTGTTATTTTTATTACCAGATTTCCTCCATTTAAAGGTTTTTATTGTGATTTATGATTTTCAACCCTCCCACGCTGTTGAGACTTGTATGGTACTTCCATGTGATTTCACTGAGGCATGCTCTATGTCTGTAATGTTCCTCTGCTGGGGATAGTGTTCAGTATTGTGTACTTAGACCACATTCTTCTTCACATCTGATATGTTTTTATTGATTTCCTGACTGGATACGTTTATTTGTAGTTGTGGAAAGTGTTGCACTGAAGTTTCCTACCATCATTGTTTTTCTGTCTATCCCTCCCTTCATGTGTTGGTGCTCTCTGGAGATGTTCTCATGATAGATGAATATGTGCTTATAACTGTTCTTTTTCCTGATAAAGTTTGTTTATCAATACAACATGATCTTTGTTTAGTGTTAAAGTAATTATAATCAGTCAGTGCTTTTCAGATATAAAAATAACCACTCACACTCTCTGTCATCAATATCTACACAGAGTGATTTTTTTCATTTTTTTCTTTCTCAGTCTGTCTTTTATTCTAATGTGAACATTCTTCAAACAAGAATCCATTCAATATTTGCAATTTTTGATTGAAAAATACTATATATATATATATATATATATATATATATATATATAACACTCTTATTATTCATAAGTCATTTATAATAGCAATTGAGCTTTTAAAATTATGATTTTTAATGATATAAACTACTAGAAGCACTGCAAGAAAGCCACAGGGTCCCAAGGTCCTGATGTTAGGCTTTGGGGGCTGACAGTGGCACCTAGCTGTTAACAGCACGTCTAACTTAAAGGAGTCCACATTCAGTTGATCTTAATGATGATTGATAAGTGCCCCGGTCTTCAGATGCTATCTATCATCAATCAATGTCTTGATTGCAGTTTCAAGACTTTGTGGAGAACTCATAATCTTATAAGACTGATAAATCCTAAAAACTATGACATAAAAGGTTATGTGTATGTGTGTTGTGATAGAAACACATGCCATGTTGCTATAGAACTAAAAATGAGTGTAGATTCTGCAGTTATATATTCAGTTCATATCTGGTATGAGTTTAGTAATTTATGCATACTGCTCTATACTTTATTCATGAAAGCCTAAAATCTATCATATTATTACATTGATTGGTTGTATTTTATTTTGCATAATTTAGACATCCCTCTAGTGCAGTGGTTCTCAACCTTCCTAATCCTGCCACCTTAATGAAGTATCTCATGTTCTGGTGACCTTTAACCACGATTTTTTTGTTGCTACCATATAACTACAGTTTTGATTCTGTAATTAGTCATAATATAAATATCTGTGTCTTCTGAAGGTCTTAGGCGACCCCTCTGAAAGGATCACAGGTTGAGAACCACTCCTCTAGTTGAAAGTGAGGAAACTCACTACCAATTGACATAAACAACTAAAGATACATATCCTTTTCACCTTATATATGAAAAGGAAAACTTGATCCAGCATAGTGGCACAGATTTTAATCCCTATACTGGGAAGACAGAGATAGTTAGATCTATGTATTTTCAAGGCCAGTCTGGTCTGCATAGTTAGTTACAGGACCTCCAAGACTACATAGAGAGAACCTGTCTCAACTCCTCTCTTCTATTAAAAGAAGGGGGTATCATATTCAGGTTGAAAGTCTAAGTACATAACAATGCCATCTTGAATGGCATGTAGTTGATAGAATTTTGGGCAAATTTCTCTCATGTAACTGTGGTGTACTGAATAAAAATGGCCCTAATAGGCTCATAGAGAGTATGTGGCCTTGTAAGAGTAGGTGTGATCTTATTGGAGGAAATGAGTCAATGAGGGGTAGGCTTTGAGATTTTAGAAGTTCAAGCCAGAACTCAAGGTTAACTGTATTTTCCTGTTGCCTGCAGATCCTGATGTAGAAGTCTGAGCTACCTTTCCAGCAATATGCCTGCTTGTATGCCACTGTGTTTCCTGTTGTGACAATAATGGATTAAGCCTCTAAATTGTAAGCCAGACCAAATTAAATGCTTTCCTTTGTAAGAGTTGTCCATGGTCATAGTATGCTGTGGGATATTCTGTATGTCAAATGTGTTGCTCTGATTGGGTAAAATAAATAAAGTGCTGATTAGCCAGTTGCCAGGCAGAAAGGATAGGGTAGGTGTGACGAGGAGGAGCAGAATGATGGGAAGTGGAAGGCTGGTAGAGAGACTGTCAGCTGCCACCATGAGAAGCAACATGCAAAGCTACAAGCCACGTGGCAAAGTATAGATTTATAGAAATGGACTAAATATAAGAGTAAGAGCTAGACAATGGTAGGCCTGTGCTAATGGCCAAGCAGTTTAAATAATATAAATGTCTGTGTGTTTATTTTACAAATGGGTTGTTGGACTAACAGGGCTTGGTGGGGGCTGGAGAGAAGGTCTCCAACTACAGTAGTATCTCTTTACAGTAATGAAAACTCTAACCAAGACAGTTACAAACCAGGAGAGAATCTTCATAATGTTTAGTTTCATTGACTAAGTAAATATTAAGTAATTGTCTGAAATACATAGACCTTAAAAGAGGCAATACAGATGAGCTAGAAAATGTTTTAAAAATATTTTGAGACTATAACATTTTCCTCTTCCCTTTCCTCCCTGAAAACC
The DNA here is from genome assembly GCF_903995425.1 of Onychomys torridus. Taxonomy (NCBI): domain Eukaryota; kingdom Metazoa; phylum Chordata; class Mammalia; order Rodentia; family Cricetidae; genus Onychomys; species Onychomys torridus. The sequence goes on along the minus strand of NC_050460.1, from coordinate 24,354,926 downwards.
TTCCCATATACCTTTCCCCATTCTTCTTCAGACTCATGGTCTTTTGTAGTTGAAAATTTTCCTGGTCTTGACTGGCACTAAGTTCCTAGAGGCACTTATAAAATTCCTGTGTCCCGCCAGGTCCTGCTCAGACCCAAGTAAACACACAGAGATTTATATCAATTACAAATTGCATGGTCATTGCCTATGGCTCAAGCTTCTTTCTAGCTAGCTCTTATATCTTAAATTTATCAATTTCTATTCATCTATAAGTTGCCATGTAGCTATGGTGCACCAGTCTACTGGCATGTTTTTCCTTTGGTGGCAGCTGGTGTCTCTCCTTGCCTTTTTTTCTGTCTCTCTGTTTAGATTTCCTGCCTGCATCTAAGCTGCTTTGACATAGGCCAAATGACTTTATTTATCAACCAATCAGAGCAACACATATTCACAGTGTACAGAAAGACATCCCCCATCAGTTTTTTTCAAAATTATTGTTACATGCTTATATGTATATAATTATATATTCTCTAAATATAACATTTTCAGTCTGCATTCTGTTACTTGCATGCATGTTTTTATGGCTTACCATCTGGAATTGAACAACTTAGTTGATGTTCTATTTTCTGAGTACGACTATTTATTCTGCTCTCAGTATTTTTGGCTAAGTCCTTTGTGTAGGATTGAGGCATCATGGTCTTTCCCCTGTCCATTTTGGCATATCTATTGTTGTTGTCCTTGTTCAGCTCATGTTTAAGCAGTTGTGCTGGTGGACTTTATGTGTGTAGCTTTGTACATTCCTAGGATACACAACTTCACAGCAAACCCCGAGATCCTCTGGTTCTTACAATCTTTCTGCTTTCCCTTTGAAAAAGTAATTGAGTCTTAAATTTGAGTTAATTTTGAGACATATATGTAGGTGGAATTTTCCTGTCCCAACTGCCTGCTCCCAAATATCCAGTAGCAGCTTCCCAAATAGATGACTCAGAAACTTAATACCAATTATAAATGCTCAGCTCATAACTCAGGCTTATTATTAACTAGCTCTTACAACTTGACACATTATTTCTATTAACCTACATGCTGTCCTGATGCTTGTGGCTTCTACCTCTATACTATTTCGTATATCAACTCATTTACCACCTGTCTGGTGACTTTTCTATCTCCACCATTCCTCATCCCATGATTCTCAGTTTTGCTTTCCCACCTGTGTTTATCCTGTTCAGCAACTGGCCAGTCAGCTTGTTTATTAAACCAATCACAGAGACATTCACACAGTATACAGAACTATGATTCCACTTCATATAAATAATATTTTTAAGTTTCTTATCATTCATTATCTTTCCCTATGATTTTAAATCATTTTTCTTTATTTTTCATTGCTAAGACTATTATTAAAATAAAACAAGTTGTTAATATGCCTTCACTGAAAAAGAGTATTTAGAATTCACATCCCTAAATTGATCAATAAATGTTGTTCCTATCCTTGAATAATCTCTTTCCAATGAATGTATTTAGGACCTTTCATTGGCTTCTTACAAATAGATTGTGGTATATATGACAATATATTGTGTGAGTGCATGTGTATTGTATTACATAAGATTGTAAAGGTCACTTTGCTGAATGACTCTCCACAGGATTTGAAGAAGCAAACTGCTATATTGTGAGCTACCATATGGAGACAGGCACACAGTAAGACATTGAGTGACCTTCAGCCACAAGCCAGGAAAGAATTACCACCCCTAGTTTGGCAGTCTGTAAGGAACTGAATTCTGCCAGCACCCTAAGGAGTGACTTCCTTCAAATAACCTCAGTTATTTGAAGTGTTATGAACTAAGTCGGATATTTAGCTTAACTTAGTCCTGAAAGTCTTGCTCACATAAACAATGAGATAACAAGTGTGTGGCTTAAAACACCCATGTAGTAATATTAAACAGAAAAAGAAATAAAATCCCTACCATCAAATATCTTATGAGACTGTTTGCAATTTTAGTCAAATGTTTGTTTTTGTATCTATACTGGCTAATTTTTATCTCACTTTATCCCAGAGTGGGAAATATTGTTTCATAGAGGTTAGCTCAGTACAAATATGATATGTTTATCAGATATGTTTATCAAAAATACAATTTGGTTCCTAATATTGCCTTACATATTCATTTGATGAATGTGTTGTGCAGAATGACTAGGGAGATCAAAATTTCCAGTGGCCTATCACTGAGCTACATCCTTACTTCTTATTCCCTCTCTCTCTCTCTCTCTCTCTCTCTCTCTCTCTCTCTGTCACTCTCTCTGTCTCTCTGTCTCTCTCTCTGTCTCTGACTGTGTGTTTATGTGTGTATTTCTGTCTGTCTGTCCTTTGGTTTGTTTTGAGGTTACGGTCTCTCCATTAGCAGACCAGACTGATCTCAGACTCTTTGTGTAGCACAGAATGTCTTCAAATGCTTTACCTTCTGGATCCAGGCCCCGAACACTTAGATTGCTGTCCTGAATCAACACAGTCAGTGAGTTAGTGAAAGTTTTCTATTAAATTCAAGAAAGAAATGAAGACGCATATCTCTGGATTTTTTGATTCTTTTTTTGTTATTGGCCATCTATATTGTTATGAAGATTCTCTAGAGCATTAATGGCATGGGCTGTTTGTACACTAACTGTAAAATGTAACTGTTAAATAGGAGTAACTAATAGCTTTCTTGTTACTCCATAGTTTCTTTTCGTCAATCCTTTGTTTTAATTTTTGAGACTGTAATGTAATTACAACAGTTTTCCCATTTCAAGCCCTCTCATATACTCAAACCCAAACTTTCTTCAAATTTATGGCCTCTTTTTCCATTAATTGTTATAGTATGCATATATGTTTATACATCTATATCTCTAAATATAAGCTGCTCAGTGCATATAATGTGGCTTTCATCTATATTTCTGTGACTATTTGCCAGTGGACAACCAATTTGTGTTTTCTTTCCTGGGGAGAGCTACCTCTCCTACTTCCAGATTTATGGAGACCACTACAGAAATCCTTATCAAATAAAAATCCAATTATGGAGTACAATCCTAATCACTCCCACACCTTAGGATCAGGAAATATTACAGAAGAGGGGAAGAAAAAGACAAAAGCCAAGAAGAGGATGATTTTGTGGTATTTGTTTCACTTTCATCTTCGCTATGTGATTATTTGATGTCATTACATTCATTTATGTGTGTGCATGTGTCTGTGGGTCAGAATCTGAGAATCCACATGTGTGTGCAGGCATCTGCAGAGGCCATAAGAGATTGTCAGACCTCCTTTAGCTGAAGTTACAGGTATGGTTGTGAACTCCATACAGGTGATGGGAATTGCATTCTAGTCCATTGGAAGCAAGGCAAATGGTCTTAACTGCTGAGCTATCTCTCCAGGCCCAGGAAAATATTTAATGAAAAGTGTTGTTAAAACTAGGCAAAGAAAAGAAAAGTAGAGAATGAAATGTAGGAATAGAGGAAAGGACTAATACAAAATACTGAAACATAACTAAGATGTCTTAGTGTTATTTAATCTCATCAATAAAATGATTGGTTAATTTTTGCTAAAAACAAATCATCTAGGAATTAATTAATATAATGGCAGAGTAAACAAAAACAATTTTATAAAGATTTTTTGTTTGACAAGCTATGCCTACCAGAACACCAGGAAGGCTGTCCTCAGACCTTCCCTACTCTTTCTGTTCCCATAGATCCAATTGTCAAGGTAGTCTTTACCAATGCAACATATGCCAGCTGCAGTCTCACCTTCCCCATGTCTATGCCTCCTAAGAATCCCACAGACCACCCCTCTGGCCTTCTTTCATCCCTTCTTCACTGTGTCCCAACCCCCAACTCAGACAGACAGCCCCTGCTCAACCACAGGCCACACATGCCAGAAGACTAGGAAAGTTGCCCATGGACATTCTCCACTTTTTCTGTTTCCATAGACCCAATCCTTATGGCAGTTCCTAGAGCTACAACAAAACAAAAGCTTTAGCCTCCCTTCCTACTCCTGAGACATATCTATGCCTCCTGTGGATCCCACAGATCATACCACCGTAGCCTCCCTTTCTACTAGACTCCAGCACCAGCAAGTATTTCCCATGAACACACTGGCAAGTAAAATAGGCAAGATGCAGCCAACAAACTCTTAAAACTCATACAGGAAACAGAAAATAAGGAACAAAATACCTACCTAACAAAGACAAATCTAGAAAGCAGCACATAGACCTATAATCACCCAAAGCCCAGATGTCTAGACATGAGCATAAAAACACAATCAATAACAGTCAGGGCAATGTATCTCCACCAGAACCCAGGTATTCTACCAAGTGGGCTCTGAATATTCCAATATAGCTGAAGCACAAGAAAGGTCTATAAAACCAACTACATGAAGATCCTAGAAGTCTTTAAAGAGGGAATTAGACAATCCCTTAAAGAAATCTCTCAAGGAAAGCCAGGAAAATATGGACAAATTATTGGAAGAAATGAACAAAACCCTTAAAGAAGGCCAACAACCACCCCCCCCCAAAAAAAAATTGAAGGAAATGAATAAGACTGCTCAAGACCTAAAAATAGAAATGGGAGCAATAAAGAAAACAACCTGAGGAAAGTCTGGAAATGAAAAAAAAAATTAGGAATGAGAACTGGAAATGCAAAAGCAAGATTCACCAAAAGAATACATGACGAAGTAGAAGAAAAAATCTCACATATCTAAGAAACAAATGGCAAAAAAAATTGGTACATTGGTCAAAGAAAATGTTATATCTAAAACATTCCTAACACAGAACATCCATTTCGCCCTTCCTGTAGAGTGTTCTAGTTCCAGAGGCTAGCAGAATCATCATCAAAGAGACCAAAGAGATTTCATTCAGCAACTGAAGGGAGCAGATGTAGTCCCACAGCCAAACATTAGGCAGAGCTCAGGGAGCTCAGCTGATGAAACAGAGAGAGCAGGGTCACCTTGAGAACAAGGCCCACAGAATCAACTGACTGGGATTCATGGGGGGCTCACTGAGATCAGGGAGCCTATAGGGGTCAGGCCTAGTTCCTCTGTATAAATGTTATGCCTAAGTAGCTTGGTATTATTATAGAAGTCCTATCAGTGGGAAAAGGGGGCTGTTTCTAACTCTTCTGCCTGCTTGTGGGACCCTTTTCCTCCTACTGAGCTGCTTTGTCTAGCCTTGATATGATGGTATGTGCCTTGAATTATTGTAGCATATTATGCCATGTTTGATTGATGTCCCTGGGAGCCCTCCTCTTTTCTGAGGGGAGATGGAGGGGGCATGGATCAGAGAGTTAGGGAGATAGGGGAGATGGGTGAGGGGACACTTGGGGACAGGGAAGATAAACTGCAGTTAAGATGTAATATATTTATGAAGAATAAAATTAAAAAAGATAGAGTAGAGAAAGCAATGAATATTCATGAACACATTGGCACTGGAATCAACTTTCTAATCAGAACATAGATGATGCAGGCTATCTCAATAGAAGAACCTTAGCTGCAGATGGCTGAGAAATACTTAAAGAAACGTTTAGCATTGTTAGCCATCAGAGAAATGCAAATCAAAACTACTTTAAGATTCCATATAACTCCTGACAGAATGATTGAGATCAATAACACAAGTTTCAGCTTCTACCGGTAAGGATGTGGAACAAGGGGAACACTCAGAATATTGAGAATCCATCTTCCTCAAGACCCACCTATACCACTTTTGGGCATATGCCCCAAGGATTCTTCATCCTACCTCAAGGCTACTTACACAACTATGTTCATTGTGACTTTATTCATAATCCCCAGAAACTGAAAACAACCTAAATGTCCTTAAACCAAAAAATGGCTAAAAGAAAATGTGGTCTAAAAAAAAAGAAAGAAAATATGGTACATTTACACAATGGATTATTGCTCAACTTAAAAAAAAAACAAAAAAAAACAAAAAAAAAAACAAAAAAAAAAAACTTGTCATAATGAAAGTTGCACGTAAATGAATGGAACTTGGAAACAATATGTTCCTGGGTGAGTAACTCAGACCCCAAAAGACACACATGGCATGTACTCACTTACAAGTGGATATTATTTGTGAAGTAAGTGATAATCATGCTTCATTTCACAGACTCTGGCAGGCTAAGTAACAACAGCTCTAAGGGAGATGGAATGATCTCCCAAGTGTGGGGATACAGAATAGATTTTGCAAGTAGACTGGGAGCAGATGAGGATGGGAGCAGGATAGATCAGGTGAGAGGACACTGATGGAGGGACAAAGGGTAGACAGAGATGGCTTGAATAAAGGGTGCATTTGGGAGGTAACTTCCTGGAATCTCTGAGAACGACCCTAGTGAGGACTCTTTGTAATGGATCCAGAGTCTAATCTGGACATCTTTTGTAGTCAGGCAAGACTTCTAGTGGTCAGACTGAGTTGCATTAGATGGAGTTGTAGGCTAAGAAGTTTCAATGACATACCCATACAACCCAGACTGATGCTAAGACAGAGGGTCACTCTCCAAAATCTGGCAGTGTGGTCCTTTGCTGAGGACAATATCTACACAGCTCATTCAATGTAGAGAGTTTGAGCACCCATATGTTGTAGTCTCTATGGTGTGGGAAGGTACTCTGCCAACTGTCAAAAGAAAAACATGGGTAACAACCCAGCCACAGAACCTTTGACATACAATCTTTCCTGCCCGCAAGATATTATGTGACATTGGTGGCAAAGAACTTATGCCAGTGGCCAACCAATGTCTGGTTAAACTTGAGGCCCATGCCATGAGAGGGAGCCCATGCCCTACACTGCCAGGATGGCCAGGAACCAGGAATAGAAGCTAGAGACCTACAATAAAAGCAGACTGGCAAAAATAAATAAACAAACAAACAATCAAATGAATAAATAAAGTGATATTCTGCTATACCCATAAATACATGCCTTGTCCAATCATCATCAGAGAGTTTTTTTCAGCAGCAGATGGGAGCTACCTCAGAGACTCATAGCTAGATGTTATGTGGAGAGAGAATCCAAATTGGTGGTCTCGATAGGGTTCCTCCCACAGGAGTTGGGAGAATGCTGCATTGAAGAGGGGGGTGGAAATATGGCAGGATCAGATGGCATGAAGGACACAAAAAAACATGTCCCACCAAATCAACTAAACAGGGCTCATATAGGCTCACAGAGACTGAAGTTTGCAAGCATAGTGCCTACGTGGGGCTCTATCAGGTCATCAGGATATATGTTATGCTGTTAGCTTGGATTTTTGGGGAGAGACTCCTAACAGTGGGAGCAGGTGGGTCTCTGACTCCTCTCTCTCCTGTTGGGACTCTTTTCCTCTTTATTGGGTTGCCTTCTCTACTGTTGATATGAGCTCTTTTGCCTTGTCTCATTGTAACTTGTTTTGACTCTGGAGGTCTGCTCATTTCTGAAGAGAATCTAGGGGAGGCAGGGATTAGCTGGAAGGAGTGGAGGGGTTGGAAACTGCAGTTGGGATATATTGTATGGGAGAAGAATCTGTTTTCAATAACAGTAAAAAGATACATTTACTGAGGTGGTTGGGGAGTTATTGAGTAGATAAAATGATAATGTATATAGTTTCTAATAAATCATGTCAACAGACCTTTACATTAAAAAGGTGTGTTCTTAAACATTTACGTTCTCTATAGTCTCTCATGTAGAATTATTGTTAATATATGTCTTCTAACCACAAGAAATGCATGAGCCAATAAGGCAAGAGAAGAGTGGGAAGGCTTTTAGTACTGGGGCTGAGCTTTGAGTAGTCCCTGGCCTAACTACTATTCAATTACCTCCATTAAGCACAACCAATGCTTAATAACTAGAAAAAGATTGTTCTTATGTAATTGAAATACTTAAGAATGTCCATACTATGCCACAGTTTTAGTCATATACTCTTACTGATTAGTAAAATACCAATTTCCAGTTTATTTCTTTTCATGTTTACATGAGAGTAGCCACCAAGCACAGATCAGTAGTTTATAAGTAATTAAACAGGTTTCATTACAACACTACAGTACTTGTTATTATATCACCTTAAGGCAGAAAAAAATGAAGGTGCTGCTAGTTAACTGACAAATGGATTTTAAGTCAAAATAAAGCTCATGTAATACATGAGATATAGAGGGTTGAATACAGGTGTGTGTGTGTGTGTGTGTGTGTGTGTGTGTGTGTGTGTGTGATTTCTTATGCATTCAAGTAGTTTTACATAAGTAAATGGACTGAGGAGCTTAAATTACTTTGCATCTTCCAATTATAGGGAAAAAGTATGCTTTGTAAGGGGAAAGTAGTTTTATTTCAGCCGCAGTCTGTCAGCATTTACACTGGCAGTTCAGTATTGCCTGCACTTTATCTAGATTAAGCCTTAACATAACTCTTTAATCAAAGCCACTACCCTGACAAGTAGGTGACTGATTCTAATGGAATTAGGTGAAAAGAAGGGCTGTCATGTCCACACCAACAGCTCACCACCCAACACGGACCATTATTTCTTTTAAAGCTTTCAAATTTGACATTGAACAAGAGGTTTGACCAAATGAAACAACAAAGCAATCCCCACTGCTGAGCATGCCAAATGAATTAGGAGAGTTTTCTCCGGAGTTATTTTTTTTCCAATGAAAAGTTTGTTGAAAGGGAAAGACTTTTGATTACAGCTACTTTACCAATAAAACCTAACCCTCAAATCTCTTACTTACTAAATTAACCAATCTGTTCTATAACAGGATGCTTCTTCTTCCTTTTGTTTTGAATTCATGATCCTTATAGAATACCAGTTTCTAATTTGTTTTATTCAGTCCCCAGGGAACAACTTGCTATTATTGCTTAACTAAATCGACATAATATCAAACTGCCTTCTAAACATGTTTGTTATGTCCATTACACATGCTATACTCAGTTTTGATCCAAGAAGGCTCTCTTTGCAGTTAATTACAGTAAATACAGGACTAAAGAAGTTTTTTATATCAACCCATCCAGATATAGGTAATAACCAGAAAAGATGGAAAAATATGTGTGTGTGTAAGAATATAAGGGGCAAGACAGCAAAATAATATCTTCTTGGCAAGCTGAGTAGATGTCAATCATGACTCACAGTACCTCTTAATGCTGCTGCACTGGGGCTTCACAAGACTAGACTTGACAATAGGCACTTTTGATGAGAGAGGACTTGGTGGGGTTTTAATTCTTCCTACTGAACAACTGGCAAATGATGTATCCTGGGGCAGGATTATCTTCAAATTATCTTCAAATACACACTCATAGCAGTACACACATGGTGCTTGTGTATAGTTCCATTTTATTATTTTTATATTTTCTTCTCTAATTATTTGAGATTACAGTATATTATAGCCCAACCAGTTATATAAATTTACATAGAACTACAGAAACATATCTGTTGCAAAGAAAATTTTACTATATCTTTAGATTAGGGAAATCATCAGATTGTCAACATAAGACATCATTACAACATAAAACTGTATCTTCAGTAAAATAAAAAAAAAAGTTTTCTGTGTCTGGAGACATGGCTCAGTGGTTAAGAGCACTAGATACTCTTTCCAAAGATTCCAAATTAATCCTTAGCCCTCACAGGAGGGCTTACAAGTGTCTATAGCTCTTGTTCTGGTATCTGTGGGCACCAGGGAAGCATGTGATGTAAAAATACACATGCAGGCAAAATCATCCATAAGCATTAAATGATTTTTTTCTCAAAAAACCTTTTTTTAAAAAGTTAAATATCTCAAGTCCAAAATAATAATGTATAATTAAATTGCATATTCTGTACACTACGAGAAATCAAGTCTGGAGTGCATATTCCCTGTGTCATATTCTACTTATCCTTTCCCTAAACTTGAAGACCTCTCTGTAAACTTCCTAAGGTTTAGCTAAGGACTATCCAAAGAGCTAGCAGGAATCTTCTAGAGAAAGCTAAGTGAAAGAGCACTGGTTCTGTACTGTTGCCCAAGTTCCTGTTTCCTGGTTCCTCTCCTCTGAGCTCATGCTGGGTAGGACAGTAACATAATTATTGAATGTCTGTACCTTTTATCTTGGCTGAGAGGGAGAGATAGTCTTGTGAGTGACTCAGATTAGATAGCTCTGCAAATTTAAATATGTTTTGAAATACCATTTCCAACCAGCTCTTTCCCACCTGTCCTTTAAGTCATGTCAATTAAGAACTGTTTTCAGAGTTCTCCCAGGGAAATCCAGTTCTTTCTCATGTGCACCTGCTTCTGTGGCCCTTAATGATGTCCTTCCTGTGCTCTGCTAATTCACTAAAAAGATCAACTTCATTTGCTCACTCACGCTTTATTGGTGACTATGTGTCTAATTTTTGTCAAAGGCATTTTGTTACTTTTCCTGTAGCTTTAGCTTTGGAAGATAATAAGATCCAAATGACTATACTAAATATGTTAAATTTTAAAACAAACAGAAGTGTGACCAAAGAGGGTAGAGATCAGGGTGTAAATATATTTACATCACAGTGCTGAGCACTCACATTTCAGAGTTGATATTTCAATGTTAGTCACACATGATAATCTGCACAGAATAAACAAAAGTCTCCTTTATAAAATTCCTCTTTTCAACTTAGGTTATAATTTTATGACTCCTTTGTGTGTCCCACAAGAATGATGTCTATTCTGTTCCTTAAGATGGTCATTGTCAAGAAATGGTAACTGGTGGTTGTTTTTCTTATGTTCCTCATGCTTCGATGTTTGTTTTCCTAGTGAGTCCCAAAAACTCAAATGACACACTTTTTCCTTTTGGATAGCTAGTACCTGTAAATATTAAATATAATGAGAGTTTCTGTCATTTGTGACTTGTCTTCTGGCTCTGAAACCCCTTAGCTTCATCACAGTGTGACATTTCCTATGAGTGTGGGTTTCTGTGTATTCATGTCTATAAGTGTGTGTGTGTGTGTGTGTGTGTGTGTGTGTGTGTGTACGTGTATGCATTTCAAGGGCATGTGTGCCCACTCTTATTTCTAAAATATACTTAAGATGTCAACAATCTTATTTTTTAAGATCTTCTGTAAATCTTTTGTATGTTTATATGTTTTTAGTATTCATTCTTTTGTATACATTTTTAAATTAATGATAGTAACAGGAAACTATTTTTGAACAAGTAAAGTTAATGCATTGAAGAAAATATTCATTCAACTTAATGTTTGAGCTGCAAAAATAAGGTTAAAGTAAAACTAGCTTTCATTTTCTTTACAAATTGAAAGATCCCAGAATGGACTTAAAAACACTGAATTAAATCACCCAACTGTCTTTTACATTTAAAAATTAATATTCAATATTTTTAATTTTCAACTCTGGAAATTTCTTTCTTTCTGTGTGTGTGTGTGTGTGTGTGTGTGTGTGTGTGTGTGTGTGTTTGTGTGTGTGAGAGAGAGACAGAGACAGAGACACAGAGAGAGAGACAGAGAGACAGAGACAGAGAGAGAGAGAGAGAGAGAGAAAGAGAGAGAGAGAGAGAGAGAGAAAGAGAGAGATCCTCAGTGTTTCTAGGGCAATACATGAATGAGGACAAGGGGCAGTCTTCATTTCCTGATAAGCATTCCTAGTGCCTTGTATTTCAGGCAACAGACAAACAGAAGCACATGTCTTACAATACCTGGTTCTGCTGCTATATTGTCCATGAGCTAAAAATGGTTTCCATGTTTTTAAATGATGGTACACGCACACACACACAAAGTTATCAACACCTGAAAACAACATAAACCCAACTGCCCTAGTCAATAAATGAAGTTGCTTTGGGATTCAGATATGTTCATTGTTGATGCAATTTCTATGACTATTTTTGAAACATAATGGCTACACTGAAAATTGATGAAAGGCAGAATGTGTTCTCTATGTTAATAGATTTGTTACTTGACACTTTTAGATGAAATGGCTGTTATTTGATAAAAGTATTCCTGAACCTAAAGTAAACATATCCATATTCATCAAATTGCTTTCACTGGCCCCTCTTGACAGAAGTCCAATCATATGTGCGAACATCAACAACAGAGACATGCATTGAGATTATAGCAACATATAAGTACTAACAGGACCCAAGCCATATTTTTAAAGTTTTAACCACTGAATTTTCACACTATATAGAAAAAATTCGTATTAATCTTTCCCATTTGCTAACCAGTCAGAAAATTCTACCTATCTTTCAAACTCTCAAGTCCCAAATTATTGAGACTGTTATATCTACATACTAATTTCCAACATCTGTAAATATCTGAGATGGGTGACATGGTTCATCTGTCTAGTTATCTAATTTGGTAGTTTGGTGAAAATCACCATCCCAGGACCTCAACTCACATACTTGAGTGTAATGGCCAGATTTCTAAGTTGTTCTGTGCAGAGAGCTCCAAAGGAGTTTATCCACATCACTAAACAGTAGACTCCTCCAACAGAATTAGACCTACCCCAGTGTGAGTTTTGGAGGATGATGGTTAGCTACCAAGAGAAATCTATGCAAGAGAAACTTCCAGGAATCTACAAAGTGTAGTTCGAGTTTTCCTGCCTCGCCCACAGTCAGGACAAATCTCTCTTACCCGCCAGTCCCACAGTCGCTCAGACCCAACCAAGTAAGCACACAGAAACTTACATTGTTTACAAACTGTATGGCCATGGCAGGCTTCTTGTTATCTACCTTTTCTATCTTAAATTAACCCAAAACTTATTTCTAAAGAGCAACAACTTGTTTAAAATGTTTTACATTGGTATAGATTTTAGTCTATTGATACAAACTTAAAGTTAATTTTGTTATACTGTGTGTATATTTCTACTCTTGTTTAAGGTATTATGCTTGTACAGCTCATTTAAAATTGTAATGGATAATTAAAAATAGATTAATAATTAATCATCTGTGATAATCATACTCATATCCATGTTAGTTAAGTCTTCTGGGTATACATAGAGATATTTCAGATAGATAGGTAATCTTCAAACACTTCAAAGGTCTACAGAATATGGCATTTAAAATATTTTTAAAATTTAGACTTTCTGGACAGTGAGGCATGTCTGCTCCTGGCAACACCGATTTACTTCAGAGACGAGGATGGGCATTGAAGACACTTCATATCTTATCTTCACCTTGGCAAAAATAGCCATTTGGGCAAGAAACTGTTCTTGCCTGTACTGCTTGATCGACTGGACATGCAGGACCCATAGAAAGGTGACCACTAAACTTTGCTTGACAAAATGGTCCTTCAGGTTCCTGCTTCACAGAGGAAACTGCCAGACATTCTACAGGACACTGAGAGAAGTGACCAGGAGACTCTAGCCCTGTGGGCTAAAGACAAATGCCCCAACTTTACAAAGGAACATTAGGTGACTGTCCAGGCTGCCAGCTGTCTATGTCTACTCTTGCAAGACTCCCGAAAAATGCTTGCATCCTTCTCCCGGTTCTCAGGTAATATTATATCCTTCTGAGGCCTTTGATGTGGTTGAAGACTAGATAGTTATAATTTTGCTCAGTTATGATACAAGATAAGTTAGATATAAAACCTTAGACTCACCAATATAAGATAGGATATCTTCTTTAATATTGTAACTGTAATTCTTGCTTGATAATTGTTTTGTTATATGTAATTGTACTATGTAAAAGTTAAAACCTTCCTTAAAAAAAAAGAAAAGGGGAAGTGCTGTGGTTATCGCTCTGTGTAAATAAAGTTCTGATTGGCCAGTGGCCAGGCAGGAAGTATAGGTGGGACAAGAGAGAAGAGAATTCTGGGAAGTAGAAGGTTGGAGGAGACACTGTCAGCAGCCGCCATGACAAGCAACATGTAAAGGTACTGGTAAGCCACAAGCCATGTGGCAAAGTATAGACTAACAGAAATGGGTTAATTTAAGATAGAAAAGGTAGATAACAAGCAGCCTGCCATGGCCATACAGTTTGTAAGCAATATCAGTTTCTGTGTGCTTTCTTGGTTGGGTCTGAGCGACTGTGGGACTGGCAGGTAAGAGAGATTTGTCCTGACTGTGGGCCAGGCAGGAAAACTCTAACTACAACAAAGAGGGTCCCAGCTAAGACTCCTAGCAATAGTAGATATGTATCCTGAACTTGCTAACTCCTGTGACCAGGCAAGACTTCAAGTGGAGGGACTGGAACACCAACCTAGTCACATAACATTAACCTACCATCTGTCCTACCTACATAAATATAAGAGTGGCCTAGAAATAGAGGGAATGGCAAAGCAATGACTGGTCTAGTCCAAAACCCATGCCAGGAGAGTAAGCCCATCCCTGATACTGACTGAAGCACCAGGGCACACAGGTTTGATGACCCAGAGACCTAGGATAGAACCAAACACTACTGCAGGAAAAAAAATGTCAATGTAATGATGCCTAATGATATTCTGCTGTACTCATAGGTTGGTGTCTTTCCCAATTGTCATCAGAGAGGCTTCATCCAGAAACTGATAGAAACAGATGCAGCCCAACAGCCCAACATTAGGTGGAGCTCAAGAAATCTTGCAGAAGAGTGGGGAGAGGGTTGTAGGAGCCCGAGAGGTCAAGCACATCCTAAAGAAAACCCACAGAACAACTAACTCATAGAAGCTCACAGAGACTGAAGCAACAACCAGGGACTCTACATGTATGTTACAGTTGTGTACCTTCATCTTCTTGTGGGACTCCTACCAGTGGGAGTGTGAGCTGTTTCTGACTGTTTTGATGGCTCTTGTGACCCTCTTCCTCATACTGGGTTGTCTCGCCCAGCCTTGATACATGGGGAGGTGCTTGGGCTTACTTGATATACCATATTTTGTTTAGATTCCATGGGGGGCCTGACCCTTTCTGAACAGAACTAAAGGAGGAGTGGATTGGGGCAGGAGACATAGGTGGGGTGGGAAGAAGGGACTGGTAGGAGAGGAAGGAGGGAAGACTGTGGTTGGGATGTAAAATAAAAAACAATAATAACATAAAATGCTAAGTGGAGTAGCAGACATTTAAACATATTTTTTAAAATATACATGTGATATATTACTATATATTAAATCTATTTTAACAGTTATTAACTTTGAAATTTTTGATTAACATTTCAGTACATGGTTGTACTTACTAATAATGCCAAATAAACATTACTACACATGTTTTATGCACTAATATACTTGGATTGCTGTGAGACTGAGTTTAACAAAATGACTGGAGGAAATTTGTATCTGAGCTTTCAACTATTTTCAGTATTAAATCTGTTTTCATACAGAGAAGCATTTACTTTTGACTAGTTAATTACCTTATTCTTCACTGAATCACAATGCAAACCTTCAAGATGTGAGCAAGTCATGGTGGAGCCATCTAGTACACTCTTAAAAATAACCGCTGAACATTTTTCCCATGATGCGCCAGAAAATGTGTGGTCATTCACTTATTGATCTTGTGGCACTGATACACATTAAATATTGAAATACAGACATGAAACTGTATTTATTATTATTTTAAACATTAGAATTTAATAGAGAACTTTGAAAATAAGCTACAAATATGGTGTATTTTCACTCAACTGAAAAAAAAGCTTTTACGTGTACTTTGAAAGGTAAAAGTTGACGTTGTTTTAAGAATACCCCTATATTTTTTTCTTTATTAAGAATTTTTTTATTCATTTTACATACCAACCACAAATCCCCCCTCATCTCTCCTCCTGCTACCCACCCCAGCCTCCCCCCCTCATTTTACCCCACATCCCCTCCTCCTAAAAGTTATGGCCTCCCACAGGGAGTCAGCAAAGTCCATTACATTCAGTTGAGGCAGATCCAAGCCCCTCCCAATGCATCAAGGTGTCCCACCACAGATAATGTACCCCTATATCTTAAGCACAGTATCTATGTTGTGCTCTACAAATGATTTTTGTCCTTTACAATGTTTCTCTAGCTTTCATTTTTATGCTTCTAAATAACCTTTCACCAAATAGCTCCACTGGTGAATCTGGAAAAACAAACAAACAAACCAACCAAAAAAAAAAAAAATTTGCCTTAGGACTGTCCCTTTATATATATGAGACTAAATGGAATACACTATATCCTGGTTCAGGGACAAAATGTGTGTGTGTATGTGTGTGTGTGTGTGTGTGTGTGTGTGTGTGTGTGTGTGTGTGTGTACATTGTCTAGAATGATATTTGATAAGAAAGAAAAGGAAATGCAAATATCATTTTAGAGTAAAATTCTAAAAATGGGAAATCTTCATTCACCTACAATGACTATTTTTACAAGCAGGTAATGATGGTGCTATAAAATAATTGTAGGGACATTTTCTTAATATGAGGGCCTCAATTCTGAGCACAGTTAAATGAGGCAATTATAAAAGAACCCTATTGTGAGTGGGCAATGTTTTCATAGGTTTTAGAGCATTCACATGCAAAATCTGCTGTAAAAGGGAAAGGAATTATATTCTTGAAAATAAAAGGTGCCTGGGGCTTTTAAACCTGGAAAATGAGAAGCTGATGTCAAAATAATGAAAGGAAATACTTCATAAATGTGTTTTCTTAGAATAAAATAGATGTGAATTTTTAAAAATCATAAATATAAGTGAAAAATTAACATATATGTTAGCAGTGTTACATTTCTAAATGTATATGTAGGACACTTTACCAAAGTAGAATCTTATAATTAAAAAAAAAAACAGAGCCAGAAAATAAGGACTGTGTGTATTTGTTCACGCTTATCAATATTTTCAAAAACCCAGTAACAAAAGATAGCTTCAGTACATGCACATTGGTGAGAAATATGCTTGATGGGCATCATCTTCATGCAGCACGGAAAGGCTGAGGAAATGCAGCTGTATTCAATACAATATATGTCAACAGTGTATGGAGAAAAAATGAGCTACCAATACATGGAAAGCCAAGAATTCTACAAAAATATTTAAGATGGAAAATAAGAAGAAAAACATTTATAAATTTTTTTATGAATTATTTTTGGATGCTTACAAAAATCTTTGTCCAATGAAAGAACCAAAGATGCGGAATGAATTTTAAGATATAGCATGCTCCAAGAACAAGAAGCTCTCACCGTATTTGGTTCAATATTTTAAATGGCAAATCTCTCTTGTCTTGTGAAACTTTCAACTACTTTGTTTCCTCAGGGCAACTCCCACAGAAAATGAATAATTTAGCCATACTACTAATTAAAATCCAAGTAGGAGCCCCACTGCCTATGAGAGTTGAAAAGCAGGGTCACTAATTATCTGTTACCTCAATTTGTGCTCTGAAATATTTCTAAGCAGCTTCAGGGAATTATGCAGAGTTTGCAAGAAGACCAGACCTTAAAACACTTGTAAGATATTACAGATTTCAGTTATGATTTATTTGTGATCTATCTGTATGCTTATATTTTATGTATCTTCTCTCTCTTGATCTCTCTCCCAAACACACAAGTAAAAAAACAAAACAAAACAAAACAAAACAAAACAAAACAAAAACTTCATATAAACAATTATGTTTTCTGTGTAACATGACAATTATTCTTCTGTGAACTGTGAGTCTTCCTCACAGGGTAAACTATTTAAAGGATTTCAGTGCTTGCATTTCAAGACTTAATCCAGAAAAATGCCTTCTACCCATAAATAGAAAGTCAATAGAAACACTATGATCAAAAAGGCTGATATATTTGTGTCTATCTTATTCTAGCCCAGTATTGAAGTATACTGTTTCAGGTTTTAGTACCACAATTTCCTGTCCTAAAAGTTATGTGCTGCCTTTATTCATAGGAAACAAACAGCAACAAGAGAGAAATAGAGACAGACATTAAGAAAATTCTGCACATCATTGTACTAGGTGACCACAGCTGAGGAGACTGTGGAGGGAATGTTTAAATGTGAAAACTTCTACCAAATTACAAGAAAACATTGGCCTCCATGTTGCACTTCCATACAGGACCACAAATATTGTAAAAATATTATATTAATTCTTTGAGGCTGCCATCTAATGTATTGAATCATATTCTCCTCCAACTCCTACTTGATATGCTCCACTACCCTAATCCCAACATCATATCCCCCTTTTTAATGCGCACTGATTAATCCATTCAATTAAATTTTTGATGCTCACATGTTCCGGGGTGTGAGGCCACTCACTAGAGCACAGATGACCTACCAGAAGCCGCTACCATAAAGAAAATGGACTTTCTCTCCTGGAAAAGCCATCAGCAGCCTGTAGCCTTTCACTAGAAAGTAGGGACTCATGAGTGACTTATCTTGCTCAGACAACTAGAGGTGCCGTGATTATTGAGTGAGGTTAATGTTTCGCTCCAGTTCTCCCACAGGCATGGCTTCCTAATGGGTCCTATCCACTGGATTTTCAATTTCATTTTTGAATGTGTTTTTAATATAAATAGAATGATTTTACTTTGCCTCCCGCCTTTACTCCCTCTAGCTGCTCCCAGTCATTTTCCCATCAGCGCCTTTCATGTTCATGCTCACTCTCAAGTTAATAGCCTCTTTTTATTGATTTAAATATTAAGGCAGCTCCACGTAATTAAAAGAGAGGTTTATATTCTGGGGTAACTTACAAATGACAGGATGGTTTACAGGGTCTGGGAAAGGTGAAGTGCAGTCCGGTGGTGTTCTCTGGAGAACTCTGCTAGGTCTACCGCCGGCATCCAGGATCCAGGAACCAAGAGCACCAGTCCATCTGGACCTGGAGTCTTCAGGGTCCTCTGTCAGCTCCACCTTGTAGGCATGACAATTACCAAAGCCTCGATGGGGATGGCACTTCCAGGTCAAAGCAGGAACAGCTGCCCACTACATCTTTTCTTTTGGTTGTTACATGTGTGTGCACGTACACACACATTCATAAATGCAACCTGCTGGGTCATTTTGTTGTTTGTGATCATAAAATTTCAGAATGGACTTTCAAAAATATTTTCCTGACCCAAGTAAACTCTCGCAAGATCATTTTCTGTTCAGTATCCACCAACTTTGTGTCCATGATTGTAAAAATAATTAACCCTTAAAAACAATTTGGGCTACTCAAAATATACTTAGTCATTGGTAGCTGTGAGGAGAAGTAGCAGTTGTCTCTATGAGTGTAGTCTCTAGTAAGCTGACCACACTCCACGGGGATATTTTAAGATGTGTTTGGGAAGCAGAGAGAGGGATAGGGAGAAAGAGAGATGGAGAGAGGAAAACAGAGAGAGAGAGAGATTGTTTATGAAATTTGAATCCAGGGCTTTTGTCCATAAAAGCAACTGTTCAGTGTACCAATGAGTTGCAGAATTGTCACTTTTTCTTTTTCGTATTTTGAGACAGGGTCTTGGTGTGTTTCCCTGGTTATCCTTCAATTTGGAGTCTGTGTGACTTAACACAGCTGAGATTACAAGTGTGAATTGCCATGCCTAGGGCAATTTGAGAATAAGTATCCCTTTAAATGGATTACCCTCCATTTGATAATACATTGTCATATCAAATACTATTCAACTTATCTTGGTGGCATACCTTTGCAATCCTAGCCCTCTGGTGGCCAGGAGATCATCATAGTCAGCTCAAGGCTAGCCTGGAATACCCAGCAATATTCTCTCAAAATAAAATGAAAACAGAAAGAGGCATTATATTTTACATTATTAGCTTTACAATGAACAATATGACATTGAAATAGTAAATTAATGGTAACTTTTCAACTTAGAAATAGATCTGAATGAGAAATTTGCCACAATTCAGTACAATTCACTAAACTTTTGGGCATAAATTATATAGGCAGAGAAAATAGCAAACTGACTTTTAACCCAGAATCTTTCTCTTATATAGTCCACAACACCTCTGGATTTGTTGATATGTTTTAACAAAACCTTGCTTTGGATTGAAATAATTACAAAATAAGTTGTCTAACACCTCATGGAAGGAAAAATAATTGTTAAATATGTTTAACAATGCTTTTGAAGTTAAAATGCTAGCATCTTGAGAATCCTTCTTCCATGTTAACTGATGCTTAAAATATGACAAGTCACAAAATTTATAGTCTTTCTCAAGAAAAGGTCTGTGTTAATCACATAAAGAGACAAACAAGTGACTATAACCAATAACTAGCTGGTGATCATTTTGACTTTTTAGAATATAATGGGTGGTGTCATGTTATCTGATTAAGAACAAGTAAACTAGAATACAGATTTAAATAAAATGCCCCGGATTTATCTTCAACTTAACTTATTTAAGTATAATTTTTAAAAAGTATTTTGTGTGCTGGTTTGGGAAACTAGTTTTTCCTATATATTTTACAACAACCATTATTTTACACTTTTAAAGTGTTGATAAACTTTATTGGTAACAATGAAGAGGATAAGTTGAACCATCCATAAGGAAAATAATAAATTCCTTTCTGTTCTCCAAATTCTAATTTGATGAAGTGCACTGATAAAATTTTAGAAAGAATCCCTGTGTAAGGCCAAGGTTCCAAACAGCCAGCTCATGCACTAAGGACAGGTCCCAGTCCCACAGCCTGGATGCCTCCCAAACAGTTCAAGCTATTCAATTGTCTCACTTATCCAGAGGGCCTGATCTAGCTAGGGGCTCCACAGCCTTTGGTTCATAATTCATGTGCTTCCATTCGTTTGGCTATTTGTCCCTGTGCCTCTCTAATATAGGTCTCAACAATTCATGCTCATACAGACCCTCCTCTTTCTCAACAATTGGACTCCTGGAGCTCCACCTGGAGCCTGGCTGAGGATCTCTGCATCTACTTCCATCAGTTATTGGATGAGAGTAAACAGCATTACCTTTAGGGTGTTTGGCCATATGATCACCAGACTAGGTCAGATCAGGCTTTCTCTCGACCATTGCCAGCAGTCAACAGAGGATGTATCACTGTGGATTTCAGGGGACTTCTCCAGCACTCTGCCTATTCCTGTTCTCATGTGGTCATCATTTATCATGGTCTGTTATTCCTTGTTCTCCCTTTCTGTTCTTAATCCAGCTGGGATCTCCTGGTCTCCTAAGCTTTCTTTCCCTCAAACATTGCCCTTCATTACTCCCACTGTCGTCCAGGTTGTTCATGTTGATCTCATGCATTTCTCTGTCATTGGGCAATCCCTGTGTCTTTCCTAGGGTCCCGTTTTCTAGGTAGTCTCCCTGGAGTTGTGTAGAAGTCTAGTCATCTTTGTTTTACATCTAGTATCCTCCTATGAGTGAGTACATACCATGTTTGTCCTTCTGAGCCTGGGTTACTTCACTCAGGATGATTTTTTTCTAGATCCATCCATTTGCCTGCAAACCTCATGATGTCATTGTTTTTCTCTGTGAAGTAGTACTCCATTGTGTATATGTACCATATTTTCTTTATCCATTCTTCAGTTGAAGGGCATCTTTGCTCACCCTGGAAGGAGGGGACTGGACCTGCTTGTACTGAATCCACCAGGTTTAAATGAATCCCCAGGGGAGTCTTGGCCCTGGAGGAGATGGGAATGGAGGGGAGGGGATGGGGGGAAGTTGGGGTGGGGGCAGGAGCCGGGAGGACAGAGGAACCCATGGCTGATATGTAAAATTAAAACACAAATATAACAAAAAAATTTTAGACAGAAATAAGCAATGCTTTGGAGGCTCTGAGCTTTATTAGTGAACATACCTTTAGCATGAGTATTGCTGATATTGTCTGTTGTCAGCAATGCAGATCAGACCACATATGGAAGGTTTTTTTCTTACTTCAGTCCATAAAATTTATATATGAATATAGTGGATATTTACAACAGGAAGTTGTAGTTTAAGAGAACTATGTTAAAATCATGCCAAACAATAAATACAAAAATTACTTGCATATAATCCTATAAGCTTAGAGGGAAAAGTTGTGAGCATAGCCATAAAAACTTAAAAGATTCAGCATATGTTACAACAGTCACAAAAACATAACAGACCCCAGGGCAGGAGGTCATATATGTCTTGTGATGTCCTAGAATGTAATATAAAATCTAAGACCCTGGAAATAAATACTTGGAAGTGCTTATTCTATTATGTGGCTTTTTAAAGAAGAAATTGAATAAGAAATTTAGAAGGACATCCATGGATTGTTAAGGTCAGCCTTCTGGTAGAAGACTTCATGATGTTGCTTAGGAATATGAAAAGATATCTCAGCTTACCTTAAATAGTATGGCTTTGGTGGTCTTACTATTTATTATGATATGGAGAATATTAAATACTGCAGTTTTTGATGTCTCAGATTCCTTTGAAACATGGTTTCTGAAAAGGTGGTGCTTTATAGATCATGTTCTGTGGGAATATAAATTATTTAGTATGAGTAACTGAGACGGGCAACTTCTTATTTCCCTGCACATGCACTAATTTCATTGAAGTATAAAGCACAAAAATAGAATATAAATCCAATGAGACTAAAAAATCTCAGCAAGCTAAATACTGTAAGAATACTCTATAACTGTGAAAACTAATAATTTCCCTTGGCACATTATATTATCCTTATTTTTATTCAAATACCATATTATTTGGAGCATGGTTATTATCTGAAAACACATTTTAAGCAATTATAATAAAAAGTAAGCAATGATGAGTTTAACATTAAATCATTGATCTCCATCAGGTATTACAAACATTTCAGGCTATAACTTTTCTGTTTATGCTGTTGGGAAAGACATACATGGTGATGATTTCAGGTTTAATATGGGCTAACCACATGATGTATGTTTTATTTTTATATGATAAAGTTGTACATGTATATGACATATACACATAATGATGCTGAGGGAATAAAATTATTGTACTGCCTTATTCAAATTATTTAAATTACATTTAATAGTTAAGCTTGAAGGCCAGTTGTCTTTATTTATATTTTAGCATAGTTTTTTTTTCTACCAGGCTTACATGAACAACCTCTATTTTTTACTTTTAAGAAATACAGCATATTTTAAGAAATATGTTGTATTCATTATATAATTCCTGATTGTTCTTCCTTATGCTTCCCAAATACACTTTCCCTCCACCAACATCACCTTATTCTGGACATAGAGTTCAGCATTTTTACAAAATTAACTAAATATTGAACCAGCCACATCTTGCTCTTGCAGTCCTTATGTCAGCCAGCAGCTACTTGAGGTCACAAAGTTAAAAAGAAAAAGACATGGGTACAATGCCTTAAGCACAACAATATTCAAACCCAAGCATTTCTTTTATGTCTGCCATATATACTTTTTTACAATTCGCTTTTCTACAAGAGAGTCCCATGTCTCAATCTCTCTGTAAAAGGCAGATTTTGATAAGACATTCTTTTCTCATTCCAGTATACTGTACTTCTTCCACCAATCTAAGCTCCTATATGCAGTAAAGATGCATCTATCTATCTCATATTTTACACTGCATTTTTTCCATTGGATAAGACTAGATCCTATCATTGATTCTATATACTTGGTGTCCAGGGAACTAACTCCCTATTATGTGTAAGCATGCCTTACTCTCCTTTCCAGAACTCTGAGAGATGGTCAATGTTCCAAGTTTTGAATTCTCATATATAACTAACTGTTTCTATTGAGTCAGAAAAGTTCCCAGGCTTAGGCATTGCAGTTAGTAATTCCAGATAGGAGATCTGAGAAGCAATAGCTCCCCACTGAATCTTAGGGGAAAGTATTTGAGAAAGAACAGAATTTCCAGGGAAAATTACAGCTGATGCATGTGTGACCAAGAAAGTAAAACTAAAATCCACTCGAAGAATCACCAATGTAATGAAAGAGAAAAGAACCTGCAAACTGCATGAATTTTGCAGATTTCTACATTGTCCTGTTATCTACTGGTCCTTGCCAAGTGAGAATCCATTTCCATAGGTATTTTGCCCTGAGGAGTCCTGTTAGACAGGTAATCATATGCTGATACAAGAGTAGGCTGCATGGCTCCCCACACATAATTACAGAAAATACTATGCAAGCTACTACAAAATGAAGCAATTCAGCAGCCCTATTCAGTTGCATTATCTATGAATCATAATTACCAGTGTGACAATATATGTATTTAAGGTGCAATTATCTGCACTCACACGCTGGTGGCAACTAACAGCTGTCTAATTAGACTTAAAACCCACTTAATGAGAGGGAACTCATGCCTGGTATTGGAAATCTAGTGAGTTTTACGGGTCTAGTGAGGTCATGGAACTTAGAAAAGCGTTTACTAGCCGTCCTTAGCTAAAGCAACATGATTCCAGTCACTACAGGTTACTATTGACCACTGGAAGGAGAATCATTCTCTCACAGGGATAAGCCACCAATATCACTGTCCAATGCAGTGTGGTGCTGTGGGGTGTCCTGTATTTCAAATGTGTTGCTCTGATTGGTTAGTAAATAAAATACTGATTGGCAGTAGCCAGGCAGAAAGTATAGGCGGGACAAGCAGAGAAGAGAATTCAGGGAATGGGAAGGCCGAGGAGAGAGACCAGCCGGCCACTGCCATGACAAGTGAGATGTAAGGTACCAGTAAGCCATGAGACATGTGGCAAAGTATAGATTAATAGAAACGGGTTAATTTAAGATAGAAGATGTAGGTAACAAGAAGCCTGTGACAGCCATACAGTTTATAAATAATGTAAGTGTCTGAGTGATTATTTTATATGCGGGGTGTGGGACTGTGGGGTCTTGGCAGGAGATGGAGAGAAGAAACTCCAGCTACAATGTGGTCAGCCTTGAAATCATACAATCCCAACCACAATTATGGACTCAGCAGATTGCATTTTTATTGAATACATATATCCAAATGTAACAAATATAATCAAAACAAAAGAAGCTTTCAAATTCAAGGAGTGAGTGGAAGGGTGAAGGGTAAATGGGAACAGTATGGGAAGTAAGTTAGCTTAAAGTCAGGAATGGCAGGGCAAACTGACATAATTCTATTTCAACTAGAAACATTAAAAGATAAATTTATATGCAAATTTTAAAAGTTGATAATCTAATTACATCCAATGAAGATATTAAAAACAAAGTAGCAAATCATAAATTCTATATTCTGTTTATTCAACTGATGAACATAATTACTGTATACCAACTAAGTGGAACAAAAAAATAAAATCATCATTGAATATCTTCATAAGAAACTGACATATTATGTATTGCATTTGGCTATTTATAACATAAACTGGAATTTGACATAAGTTAAAATGTTCACAATTTAGCTAGTATTAATAAAAAGAAAATTAGTTTTTCTTAAGTTGTTAATAGGTGTAACTATTTATTGATAGCTTTCCTGTTACTCTTTCAGGGTTGACAGTGACTCACACATCCCTGTCTTCCCAGTGTATGAGAAGAAGAGAGAAGAGGATGGAGAGTTCACAGACATCTCAATTACTCCAGGGAGTTCCTTCTAGCCCAAGGTTCATGACCAGACCCTGAACAAAGAAACAAAAGTCCAAAACAATCTAAAGTTGTTCTTTCTATAGTATTTTTATCTTTATAAAACAAGCCTGAAAATACCATACACTCACATATATTTGTTTGAATGGCAATGGGAAACTTTTTTTCTATAGAAAATACAGTAAATAAAAAAATAACAGAAGGTTTTTAAGGTAACAGAATTTTAGTCATTAGATGTGGGCATATTGAGTTAGAAGCACTGGTGGGAAATTGAGATAGTAGAGGTTGTAAAGCACTTGGTAACTTTGTAGGTTACCACACAGTGAATGCACATTGAAGGATAACTCTCTGTTATATAAGTAATGAACCACCCTGGCAGTAGTGGCGCACGCCTTTAATCCCAGCACTTGGGAGGCAGAGGCAGGAGGATCTCTGTGAGTTCAAGGCCAGCCTGGGCTACAGAGCAAGTTCCAGGAAAGGCACAAAGCTACATAGAGAAACCCTGTCTCCAAAAACAAAAAAAGTAATGAACCAATATAGATAAATAAATAACCTAAAGATAACTTAAATCTAAAGATGTATGTAAGTATTTTACAACAAAGTTTGAGTTTGAGCTGTGATGACGTACTAGCTCAACCCACAACTTTCTGTACAGTATGGAAAAAAAAATATTTATTTCATTAAATCAACAAGTATTGCTTGGTGAACCTATTGTTTCTATATTGTTATAACATATAGAGCATACATGTGCACACACATACACGTATGCTTAAATTTATTAGTTTATTAGTTAGTTTGTAACTAGTTTATTTATTTTTGTTGTTGTTGTTACTTAATATATTCCCTAGTTTTCTTTTTGTTGCTGTGAAGAAGCACTGACCTAAAGCAATTTGGGTAGGAAAGTGTTTATTTGGCTTACACTTCCACACTGTAATCCATCATTGAGGGAAGCCAAAGTTTGAAATCCAGGCAGGAACTCAAGCAGACACCACAGAGGAATGCTGCTTTATTGGCTTGCTCCTGTTGGCATGTTGTTTCCTGTCTGATACAATCCAGGACCACTTGCCCAGCACCGGCATTGCCCACCATGGGCTGAAACCTATCACATCAATCATTAATGAAGAAAATGCCCTCAAATCAGTCTGATGCAGGCAATTCCTCATTTTAGTCTCTCTCTCTCTCTCTCTCTCTCTCTCTCTCTCTCTCTCTCTCTCTCTCTCTCTCTTTTTAAAACATAATTTCATTTTTAATTCTTTGGGAATTTCACATGTTGCACCCTAATTTCATTCACCTCCCAGTCCCCAATATCCTCCCCTCCCCTCTGCCGCAACCCCAAAAGAAAAAGGAAAAAAAAATCAAACCAAAACAAAATGAAGCAAGCAAGCAAACACACAAAAACAGGAACAAAACAAAACACACAAATAAAACCCTCTTCTTCCCAGAAAACCCTTGATTGTGGCAAGCTGATTAAAACAAACAAACAAACAAACAAACAAACAAAAAACCCTAACAATGTAACATTTGACTTCAAAGCAATATATTAAAACATGAAATGTTAGATATGGTAGTAAAAGCCTATAACCCCAGTCCTCATGAAGCTGAAACAGAAGGACCACCATGAGTCAGAAGCAAGTAGGCAATGTTTGACTATACAATATTAAAGGATTTGAACAAAAACTGAAAAAAGAAGTATAAAAACAATCCAAATAACTGTTCAAAATTATATATTTATTGTATAAGTAAAGTGTTTTGACTTCACGTATGATTTCACATGCTGGCTCTGTGCCTGCAGAGACTGGAAGAAGGTCCCAAGTTCCTTAGAACTCTTGTTTCAGACAGCTGTTAACTGCCACGGGGGTTCTGGGAAGGCAGCACAGGTCCTCTGGAAGAGCAACAAGTGCCCCTACCTGCGTAGTTATCTCACTTACACACAAATGATCTTTTCAAATAATATGCTATGTGATTAGTAACTCTAGCCTTAATTTTATTTAACCTCCTGTTTATATAAAATTTCTAGAATATGGAGTAATTTATCACAAATAAACTTTCTTGTTTTATCAGAAAATAAGAAAGTCTTTATAAGTATGCCCCCAATCTCAACTTTTTTGTTATTACCTGTACATGGTAATTTTATTTGTTTTTATTTATCTGTTTTATAAGTTCTTTGAAAATTATCAACAGAGTGGTGATGAACACAGGTGAGCAAGTATCTATGGAGTAGGTTGTTGAGTAAGAGTTGATGGGTTTTTATTTCTTTTCTAAAATTCAAGGCTTTATCAAAATAACAACCACTGGTACCTATGTTCTTTGATAACTTATTTATAAGAGTTTGGTTTTATTGCTTAAAAAAACTTAAACAGAACACATTTAAGAAGATTAAAATTATTCCTAATTCAGAAATGAAAAATTACCATATTATATGTATGTATATTTTTGTCAGTTCCATCTTTTCAAAAAAAACCATGAGTATAACATTTTACTCAGCAATATAATTTAATATTTAAATACATATTTATATATTTTCAAAATTATTAAATACTCATTTGTTATAAAAATTACAGAAACACAATACCTTATCATTGAAGATTAATGTTAATTAAAAGACTTTGTAATCTCAGATAATACTTTTTAAAAATATTCTACAGTACTGTGATGGATATGTTTCTGTATCAAATTCACATGAGCTCAGATCATCTGGGAAAAGGGAACCCCAGCTGAAAAAAGAAAATTTAATCAGATGGTCCCATTGGAACATCTTTGGTGCATTTCTTTGATTAGTGATTGATGATTGCTCTGGTAGGACATTGCTCTGGGTGCTGGTAGTCCTGGGTTGTTAAAGAAAGCAGCCAAGGCAGCCATGAAGAAGCAGCCAGTAATCGATATTCATCCTTGGTCTCTGTTTCAGGTCTGGCCTTCAGGTTCGTGCCTTGAATTCCTGCCTGAGTTATCTTCATAAAACACTGTAAGATGTAAAGAGGAATACATTTTCATGATTGCTTCACAGGACTTAAAACAGTGTTGTAATTTAAACATTTCCCAACCATTGTATTTTCTTTTAATATACCTTTCCTCACCAAGTTATTTTGATTATGATGTTTATCATAGCAGTAGGAAGGCAAATGGACAAGGGTCGCCCCCAAATCTCTACTGACAATTAATTTTTGCATCAAGATTTCATTAGAAAAAAATTGAAGAATTAGATTACTGGGTCGAATTGGGCAGTGTTGGAGCATGATTTTAATCCCAACAATTGGGAGGCAGAGGCAGGCAGATCTCTGAGTGTTTCAGGCCAGTCTGGTCTCCAAGGAGAGTTCCAGGACAGCCAGGACTACACAGAGAAACTTTGTCTCAGGAAAAACAAATTACTGGGTCTAAAGCAAACTATTTTACAGGTTTATATAAATTACAAAGTTGACTACTAGAGATAATTTGCATTTTTTGCCCATGAACAATCTTAGAAATATAGCATGATACCTCAGCTTCTGAAATCAGATAATTGCCCTCCTAAACATGTTAAAAGAGGACATTCTATTTTATAATATTTCAATGTGTCCTTTGAGGGATTTTTACTGAACTTGTACTTTTTATATACTTTTTAGTTATTTATGGTGATGGTGATGCTGTGTATATATTTAGAGGTTTAGAATATTCTTTTCTATATTGCTGTTTTTTGTATAACTCCATAAAAATCTTCTTTATATTGAGATAATTTTATGTTTGTTTGCCTCAAGCATTTAAAGGAGCATTCATTGTAAAATAGGCATTCCCCAAACTGCTTTATTTCCTTTAAACAACTGTCTTAATGCCTTTATAATACATTTAGGAACACACACACAAAACTACAACTACCGAAAAAAGAAGCCATGAGTTTGAAAAAGAACCAGAAGTATATGGAGGTTTGGGGGACAGAAGGGAAGGTGGAGGTGATGTAAATAAATTATTATCTCGACATTTTAAAACATTTTAAAGGCTGTAGTTTATTCATAAATGCTGCAATTCTGAAAGGGACTTTGTGATTTCCAGCTTAATTCAGGATACCTTCCGAATTTCAATATTTTATACACACATAAATGTAAGTGCACTCACACAAACAGATAACATTAGTAATATCTTTACATAGTCTTCAGAAGCAGGTAAGTTATTTAATATTTTAATATTTGCATTTTTACATATGCTTCTATAGAGAGAAAAATCATTTTCTTTTTAATTATGCAATTATCTTAATCGCTTCCTCAAAGAGTAATCAGTGAGTTATAAATAGGTTTATTTCTAAAGTGATTCTCGTTGTCAAACTGCCTTCAAGAGTTCAGTAGTTTTGGAGTTGGGGATTTAGCTCAGTGGTAGAGTGCTTGCCTAGCAAGCACAAGGCCCTGGGTTCAATCCTCAGCTCCACAAAAAAAAAAAGTTCAGTGGTTTCGATTCCCCAAAGATTCTTCATTTACTTTCCTTTTTCTTAGAAAGGAAAGTTTTGTTTATATTTGTACAGAACTTAATATTCTTAGTACATAAAACAAGTGTATTCTATTCTTAGAAACAATTAGAAAGGAAAGATCTTACAGGGAAAATGTAGTTTTCAGGTTTTACATCAGTCAAAAAGTACTTAATGGGCCAATTGAATGTAACCTGGCCCAGGTACAAATTTTTATCTGAAATGCCATGTGTTTGTTATTGGGTTCATATAATCCATCAGCTGACCCATGCCTGAATGTAATACAAAACACACTGGAGTATAATTAATTGACTTTGCTAAGTGGCCCATGGGTTTCAGTGAACCTGAATTTTAGCTGTAGTTGGAAATATTTTCCACAAAGATATTTATAAGTGAGTTGGAATAAAGTGCCAAATTGCATATAAGGTTGTTTGTGTAATGTATTGTTAAATTCTGATTATTGTTATGTAGAAGGCCTTTAGCTTTTTTCTCAATTTTTGAAAAAATAAATCTACAGGAAACATAAGAAATCAAATAAATACAGCCTCTTAAAATAATCATTATAATTATGAATGATAATGCATTGAACTAAGTCATCAAACTTTGCTTTCCAGACTAAAGCAGTAAGCAATTGAGGAAAATGATGTTTAATGCTGCTAAACTTTGTTCATCCAGTCTCTGTAAACATACATTAGAAGCTTCTAGAAAATAATTTGGTTTCATAAATCTAAACCTCACAGAAGCTCACCTACTGTCACATATTAACACAGTACTCTTGTAATGGGTAAATCTATTGTTTCAATATGATAACCATTTTACACAAATATTTTGGAAAACCTATGCATCTCATGATATTATTTAAAATTAAAAGGGAAAAATTAAGCACCAAACACTGAGAATTACTAATTATGGATAGAAGGTTATCTAAAATAAAATGTTTTGGTGTAAATTCCCAGTTTAGGGTAACTCAGTTTCCTAGAGATTATCCCTTAGCAAAATAAGGAGAAATTATAACTAAAAAATACAATTATATTGAAATCTAGTATGTAAAATTCAGTGATTCTGTGACATCATTGCTTATAGAGCAATTTCAATACAATTGTGGGAGTGGATGTTCTTTGAGTGTACACACTCCTGTATTCATCATTGACCTGGCAGCCATACCAGCAGGCTAAAAAATACCAGCTTCATAGCAGCATCCATTACAGAGGAATTATCAGACACATTTAAATATCATGTATTTCATAATAATTTTTCTATACATTTGAAACTACCAGTTGAATAAATTTGTAGTGTATTGTTCTAGTCATAGAGTTTCTTAACTACTGTTAGAATATGAACTAGCAGTAAAATGTCCCAATTTTGTCATAGCTATACCTAAGTTTAAATGGGCTCAACTTCTGGTGAGGAATGGTTATGGTCAGGACATGGAATGCTAAGTCAATGGTGTTTAAATTTCCAAAGATATTAATCACTCAATGTACAGAGGATGTTATTTTTTTTTGATTGTCTAATAAATGTTTAGATGAATGTTTGGTTTCCATGGTAGATAAATTAAAAGAACAGGATTCACAATTTTAAACCATATATTGGGTATTCTCTTGTCTGTTGTTCATTACTGAGAATTTGGCTCTGCTCTTTAAGTTGCTCTCTATAAAGTTTTGGTTAAATTCTACAGAAATGTAACACCTGAAACAGATTGAGTTGTTAATGCATTAAATAATATGGTTGCTAGAACAAAAACCCATAGAAAATAATCTCTTACTGTTAAAGAGGCAACAAAATTATTTTTTCCAGTAAATAAAATACAAGTCAATTGTTTGGTCCACATTGTTAATAACTGGTGATTTGAATTAAAATGTTACTTGGGTTCTATAAAAAAAAAAATCCTCTTTTTAAGATTTTATAAAAATACTCCAGAGTATTACCTAAAGTTACCTCTTAAAGTCCTGTAAAATTAAATGGGATTGAGATTGAAGGATTACTGGATTCTGATGCTGGAAGTAACCATAATTTCAAAAGAATCCTGGGATCCCAACTGGCCTTTATAAGAAGTCTCCACTCAATTTATAGTCATGGAAGCATTATCTAAAATAAAACAAAATATAGAATGATTAAACATATAGAGCCTATAAAACAGATAGGAATGTTAAAGCTTTATGTAGCTGATATAGCCATGGATTTATGGGAAAGAGATTTGTTACAACAATATTGAGCTCAAATTATAATTTCAAAAACAGCTCATAAATTGTTGTTTAAATTGGGATATATTCCTGGAAAGACCATCAAAAAATTATAAAGATAGGTCACAGGCTATGCACGTTATACAAAGACAAGATAGGACAGGAACTGGTTATCCAAATTTAAAATAGGGGCCACTGCCGATAGCCCAACAGTATGTCAATATTTTATAAATCAACCACTAAAAATGACTTGCAAACAATTTCCTTAGTCTATTATTTATCATATATGGATGTTATTTTATTGGCTGCCTCTGATACAGATACTTTAAAAATATTTAATGTAGTACAAAAAAATTACTTTGCATGACTCAGTCTCTGAATGCTACAAACTTATTTCTTGTCATGCTTTCCACAGTAACGGTGCAAGTAAAAGGGATGAATAATGATTATTGGCTTATATCCCCAATCCTCCAATTAACATAACAGTAAGTTGGTGAGGTAGGAATATTCTTGCAATTGACAGTTACACTGTTGGACTATAAGGAATTCCTATGTACATGGGAAATAGAATTCAATGTCTAAAAATAACTTCTCAATTATGGCTATCCACAGTTAATACTACCCAAGATTATCATAATAGGTTTTATATGCTTCATGCATCTGGTTTTAAAGGACAAGAGATTAATGCTACTAAATCTATAAATCTACCTTTCTCTGAGATGAGGGCTACCAACAAGAAATCTGACTGGGTACATTGGCAACAATGTAAGAGTGAGAAATTAATATCTGGAGTGTTAATTAATATCTCCCAAGGAGACATCATTGATTGGAGCCCTTATGACTCCCCTGAAGGAAAATATTCTCACTCAGAGTTATGATGGAAATGGTATAATATAAATGGAACTGTGGAAATCAGTGCTTCTATTAATGAACCTATTTGGTGGCATGGAGTTGGAAAGGCAAGTCCTCTCCTGTAATTTGGCAGTTCAAGTCAGACTAACTTGTGGAAATTGGCAAGTGCCTTCAAACCTCTTAAGGCATGGGAAAGAAAAATTAAACATTAAGGATGATAAATACAATATGTCTTTTAGACTAAATAAAAGCCATCCTCTTAGGGCATGTGTACCATTACCTTATTTGCTATTAAAGGGGGGCTGTACAATGGCACCCAAATAATTATAGCATTACTTGTGAATGATGTACCCTTCATACCTGTGGTAATTTTGGTATATTTTTAAATTTGACTTTGAAAGCTTACATATTCTTAGAGAAAGGCCAGTAATCTGGATACCAGTGATGTTGTCAAGGCCAAGGCAACACTCCCCTGTGTTGATCCTGGTAGGTACAAGAGCTTGCTGAAAGAATATTAAAAAGAACACATCATATGTTTGGACTGTTTTTTGCAATTATTATGGGAATCATTGCATTGACAGCTATAAGAACCACAGCTAGAGTGACGCTTCAGAAAGAAATCCAAACTGAAAGAATTCATTAGAAACTGGCATAGACATTCAGAAGACCTTTGGACTGAACAAAATAAAATTGATAATGAGATAATAAGTAAATTAACAGAATTAAGGCAAACTGTTGTATTGTTAGGGGATCAGTTAGAAATTTTGAAGGAACAGATCAAGATAAAATGTGATTGGAATGTTTCTTGTTATTGTATCACACCCTTAAGATTTAATGAAAGCAAATATGATTGGAAAAAGGTTAGGATGTATTTGTTGGATCACCCTAATTCTTCTCAAATGGTTTTTGATTTACAGAAAGATATCAAAGAAACTTTTACAAAAACGCTACCTGATAAGACAGAAATGGATATTAGGGAAAATCTAGCAGACACCATAGCCTCATTCAGTCCTACTAATCACTTTAATAGATTTCTTATCCTGGTAGTTGTTGCCCTTGTTCTAGCAATAGTAACTTTGTTGGCTTTAAAATGTGTTTTGGCCCACTTACATAAGATTATAAGACAAATAGATAAAGAAAAAAGGCTATATTTACTGTAAGGCTACATAACCTTTGAGATAATTGGTCTTTTTAAAAGAAAAGGGGATTTGTAGTGCATTCTGCTGGGCTCCTGGCCTGGTTCCAGAGAGCAGCACCTAGCTCTACTCCTTCCTTTGTTTAACCACACCTTTGTTTCTCTTACCTTTTGTTTCTCTTATGACCTATGTGAATCTTGCCTGACAGTCAAGGATCAGAAAATCTCACAAGGATCAAAGGCCTATGCAAAACTTGTTTCAGGAAACCTGGATAAACCAGATAAATGAAGAAATTTGCACTTGGCATTTGGTCTCTGGGAGCTCCTTTTAGGTTGCTTTGAAGGTATGGAAATTAACTGGCTAAACAGTAAATAGAGAGTAAATAAAAATGCCCTAGACAAAGGGAAAGTGCTTTAGTCCTTTGAGGCTGGACCCCCCTACAACCATGAAAAGTTATACTCATTCTTAAGATGCTTCTGAGTCTTCTTTCCGAGGAGCCACATGAACCCACACACCTGTGTCATGACCACACAGCAACAATCTCTTATTTCTATTTCAAAGAAGCCAAGAAGACTTTGACATGAGTTTTAGATTGTGTTTTAGTTGTACACCCTTGTTTTGTCTCTTCAAACAGAAACGCTGTACTTTGCACACAACTGATGAATGGTTATGGTCTCTAGTAATGAGAATTTAGTAAGGGCTAGTTCACTTTTATCCATTCACTACTACTCATGGCATTTTCCAGGTTTTAATATAAAATCTTGCCAACATTTATATGAAAAATTCAATTGTTAAATTTCAATGCCAAGTTTTATCATGAGACAATGTCCAAAATAACTATCTATAATCTAGTATTTTAAAAAAGTATATTTCATTTTTCTATCAAAGTTCTTTGTTAGGACAAATAAGCTATTACAATTTACCCTACATGTTAACTGTATTATTAATGTAAAGTTAAAGCATTCTAAATCTTACTTACTTTTATTTTGGATAGCTAATTAAAATTATTTTCTCCTTAGAGATTTACCATATTTTATACATAAACTGGTGATAAGAGATGTATGGCACAACTTACTATTAAATTCCTCATTAAAAAAATTAGCTGAAGCCCCATGGAGGCCTTACCTTTTCAAAGGAGGGGATTGGGGGTGTTGGTTGAGGGGGAAAGCTAAGAGGGAGAAGGAAGAGGGATGAGAGAGGGATCTGTGG